>NC_052614.1:4634252-4829054 GCF_016545825.1 Eucalyptus grandis | reverse complement strand
TGACAAGTCCAGCTCAACCAATTCTCCCATCTTCCCAATTGAAGAGGGGATCTTTGTCAATTCGTAGCAGCCCGCTAACGACAAGTGCTGCAATTTTCTACAAGCCTGAATGGAGTCCGGAAGTTCATGCAGTGCTTTGCACCTTTTCAACTTCAGGGTTGACAAATTTACCAGATGGCTTATTGAGCTGGGAACACTAGTCAGTTTTTCACAACCCACGGCGCTAAGCATCTTCAGCTCCGTCAGAAATTCTATACAAGTAGGGATTATTCCTATACTAGTATTGTCAACGAGAAGTTCCTCCAACTTTCTTAGTTCACCTAGTCTTTCAGGTAAATTCTTGAGCTTCCCACAGGATATCAAGTTCAAAGAAACGAGGCACTTGACATTTTCAATGGAAGGGTCGAATCCCTCCAAATTTTCACAATATTCCAATATTAGCATCTGCAAACTTTTAAACCCAGAGAGATTAGGGGCTCTCTTTAACTCTGAGCATCTCGAAAGATTGAGAACTTTCAACCTCTCCATCTATAAGAAAGAAACATGTTCAAAAGATTAGCAATTGGAAAAAAAAAGATCTATCATCAAATGTAACAAAAGAGAAAGTATTTCTTATCTTTACCTTAATTGAACTCCATCCTCCCCAATTTTCGCTAATAAAACCCCCTGATAAATCAAGTGTGACTAATTTCTCCAAATCGACATTGGTGGCTTGGAAGGAGTTAGGACACATGTTCCACTCTAGCCATCTTAGTTCAGAAAGTGAATCATCAAAATCTCCAATAAAATCCACTTTACTCAAACGAAGGAGCTTCAGGTAAGGCATTCTTTTAAAGCTCTGTCGCTTCATGAACCTTGTTGAGCCATTTTCATCCAAACGTAATGCCTCAATATTTCTATTTTCTGCCTAAAAGAATTAAGGATAGAAGATATCAGCAAGAGGCAGTTCATGATCTTGACATGAATAAAGTGTCATTAAACAAGGAATAGCATACCACTCAACTGCCTTTTGTCAGCATACGTCAGCATGTTTTTGTGGCCAATGCATTTTCTCCACACTTACAAAGTATGTATGTGATCTTATAACTACACAATCATGTTATATGTCAATTTTCACTAGTATGCCACAATTTTTCACTAGTCTAGGTTTATTGTAAGTTTTATTGTAAGTTTTGAGATAAAATTTTGTAACACCCGTAGCATTGACTACCATGTATTCGCTCCACCAAACTGTATATGGTGTCCCTTTGCGATACGTCAGAACCGTTGCACTTTGGACCAAAAAAGAAGAAGTACCAAATTGGGCTTATTACTAGCATTTATGCATTCAAAAAGCATGACAACTTATTTCTTCTCCATTCATGAAATATTGTTCATTTTTGCATTTGGTTGAATGGTATACTTGTTAAACGAGTGGGTCGGATCATAAATGATCTAACCCAAATTGACCTATTAATCTATTTGTTCAAAAGGCAAATTTCTTATCTCATACTTAACCTAATCCATACCAGACCTAACCTATATTGCTAAAATACTCTTATATTTAACTTAATTTACGTAAACTCATACCAAAACTAAGATGAGAGTGCAGAGTACAAATGTGAGATCAAATGAGGGTAAGAGAGAATGAAGAGTCATAAAGGTGAGTTGAGTAAGTTGCAAACCCATTTAACGTCTATATTATGCTTAAACCTATTTATGACATATTTACTATATATAACTAATCCATTTAACTCTCATATGGATTAAGAAATGGGTTTATGACCAATTGTCAGGTCTATTGAATGGAAACAAGAGTGTTTTTTTCCTCTAGAAGTTCAACTCTTTTTGTGTTTATTTCTTTTTTAAATAGACAGCTTTTGTGCAATCCAAGACGCAACTCTTTATGTGTTTATTTCTTTATCAATAGACAGTTTTTATGCAATCCAAGAAATGTTTTTTCGTTTCATTGAAAAAAGAATTAGACTTTCGAATTAAAACGCAACGAACCAAGAGAAGAAATCTGACCAAGAAAAAAGGAGAAGAATAAAAAACTCAATTTTTAAAAAGATCGGTTATTAATAAACAAAAAGACATAATGGCCAATAAAAATACACATAATTTAGAGCATAAAAGCCTATAAAAGTAGGTTAACAAAAAGTTACAAGCACATTATGATGTGCATCTATATTGGGATTTTCATTAGTCTTTCTTTTCACCTTACGTATTGTCCTTTCTTTACATACCTTTTTCCGATTCCATACGGTGTCTCTTTCCCCAGTTACCTCGTTATTTGCATATTGCGTGACCAAAAGTTTCGGGAAATCCACAGATTGCTAGCGTAAAAAGAAATTGAGGAAGAGAAGTTGAACTTGACTTTTCATTTTCGTATGTTCAAGCTCGAAAAGTTCAACTATGATATCAAGCAGGTAGTCTTCTATCTGCTAGATTTTCCATTTTCATCCCAACAGTTCTACTTTACTTACTTATATCATGGTGTCAGTTGAACTTTTCACATCATTTGCAAAGAGCCGACAATGACAAAGATTGATTGCTTCTTTCATCATTTTTGCATGCGAAATAGCATAGTGAATTTTAGTACGCATGATTGCAAAACCAAAATTATTGTCTCATGGAATAGAGTGAGATTAAAATTAAATAATTCTGACAAATTTATACTTTAATGAATGTCAATTATCTACATGTTTTTCCTTTGCTCTTTGATTTGGTCAATCTCTGCTATAGTAAAAAAAGATGCTTTTGGTGCCTTTTCTTTTGTACTTAAGGTTGTAGTTAAGGTTTGGAACCCTTGCAACTATGCTGCCATGAAAATCAAGATGTAATACAGCCTGATCTCGCAAATTTGTTAGCACATTCGTGTATTCGCCTGTCCGTATAAAAATATATGAATTGGTATACAAGGTTAGCGATCATCATCATCATCATCATCATCCTCCATTTGCATTCTCTCGAAAGGCTCTATTAGTCCTTACGAAGAAAGGCTTGCTTATTACACAATAAAAGTGGCTATTGAACTACACTAAATGATTTGGTCCAAAAAAAAAAAAAAACTACACTAAATGAAGATATATTGAAGATAAGTAGTATATAGTTTCTTTCAACTTTCATTATTCTGGCAATCACTTCCTTCAGTCATTTATTTTCTTAACTTTGATCTTTATTCTTCAATTTTTCATTGAAAATAACTTTTTATAGACAAGCGCAAGATCATGTTTCAGATGTTCATTTATTTCGGTCGTCATTTACTGTTGTTTGATTTTGCACAATATTTATTAATTCTGAACTACGTGCTCAACATACCCATGACTAGATCTGATCTGCGCTCAACATGGGTATAAACACCAGCATATACTATGAAAGCAGGGTGAATTAGCCTTATTTTATTGCATTACGAGTCAAAATACTGTTAGTTCTCACCTTTCATATGACTAAACATGATCGATCCATGTACACATGCAAAGCTCATAATTAGTTATGCCACTTACTCTATAATTACTGTATCTTGAACAATCTTCCAACACTACATTATCTAATTTGTTAAGTTGACTATAACTTGGTCTAAATAACAATAAAGGAAAAGCTAAATTTGCAATTGAAAATTTTAATTTGAATTTTTAAAGTGTATCATTCCTATAAATGACAAGATAAATTCTAATTTTCGATTACTTATAGAGTTAGAGTCCCACAACTATGTAATGCTGTTTCAAGTTAGCAACTAACGCAATTATGTTAATAGATTTCTAGATTATTAAAAAAAATTGATAGATTTCAAGGCGCTTCTTCAATTATGATGATAACATTCCCAAATACAATTAAAACCAAATATTTATTTTCTTTTTATCATGCATTTGCCTTATGATATTGCATTTCCGTTGCATACATGCATAAGAAATCCTAGGAAACAAATTGTATAAATTATTTATACATATAAAATCACTACCTAAGATCTTAGTACTTCAATTGAATAAATTCCTGAGAAGATAGCTAATATTTATTAGGTACAAATAATTTAACTGAAATATTTACTTTTTCTTCTTCTTCTTTTGGCCATAAAGTAGAACTCGCATATATACGATAATGATCAATGATGAAGTTCCTGTTATTTGGTCAAAAAATATAAATTAATCGGCATAAAATTATAAAATACTTATAATATTAAAGTATTTTCCGATATTATCTTACTTAAATGATCTTTGAATAAGTGAATCTCCAAACTCGGGTGCCGCTAGGATATTCAACTTCTAATGTAGTAAGAAGCACTGAAGCAGTACAAAACTGCTAGAAAATTATGTTAAGACGGCAAACCAGCAATATAGACAGAGCTAATAATCCACAATTTTAATACCCCTTTTCAGCGCCCTTTTTTTTTATGCATCGAGAGATGAGCCGCAGAATAGTCACGACTGAAAAACTTTTCCTGAACTAAAGGCCAAAATAGGATGCAGCTTTTACCAAGAAAATGGTAACAACATGTTGACACTGGTCAAAGATTTAGAGTAAAAGAACAATAAGAATAATTATATGAGGGACTACCATTAGGGAACATGGCATACAATAAGAATAATTATATGAGGGACTACCATTAGGGAACATGGCATAGGCTAATAGTAGACATGATTGTTACCTTGCTTCGTTGAATAATTATGGCTTCCTCGTCCCATAGTCTGCTACATTTCCAAGCCTTCTTATCTATTGGATGGGCGATAGCTTTGCCTAAATCTCTTAATAGATCATGCATTTTCAACTCATTGTCATCATCAATTTCCATTAACGAAAGTTCAGTCAATCTTTCCAATCCAGAATGTGGGCAATATTGGAGATCCTCCCACAGGATGGCCGCAATTCTTTTGTCAATTCTAGTGAAAAAGCATGCTACATCTAGAAACATTTGTTGTTCCTCTTTTCCTAATGAATCATAACTTATCCTCAACTTTTGTTGTACGTCCGTATGAGGCACCTTCTTCAATTTCTTCAACGTCTCTATCCATATTTTTTCGTCTTTTCTTCTAAGAAATGAACCTATAATCACAAGAGCTAAAGGAAGCCTTCCTGTGGTATCAACAATAGCCTTAGAAAGTGCGAGTTTTGTTGGAGCTTCTTCCCCTCTGAATGCATTTTTCATGAATAGAAGCAAAGAGTCTTCGCTATTCATTTCTTCGAGTTTATACCCTATATATTTAGACTTCAAGAGGGCCTTATCTCGACATGTAATAATGATCCGACTTCCTGACCCGAAATTACAATCTCCAATCAAATTATCAAGATGGTATTGACAATCCACATCATCAAGAAGAATAAGTACCTTCTTTTTTTTCACAACTTGATTGGATCATTCCAATTCCAGAATCACGCACTCTACGCTCACTACTTTTTGTTATATTTGATATTAGTAAAGATTGGACATGCTCCATACCCTTGCTTTTAATTGTTTCTCTAATATCCTTGAGAAAGCTATGCCACTTAAATTCATCAACAAGCTTTTTATAAATAACCGTAACCAGAGTTGTCTTACCGATACCGCCAATCCCATAAATCACAATAATTCGAGTTTCTAAAGAAGCAGTATCCACCAAATTCATAACCCCAGTCATGCGATCATCAATTCCAACCAAGTCCTTGGGAGAAGATGGTGGAAAATCATGTTGCTGCTCGCGCATTATTATTTCTACGAGTTCGTTTACTAATCGTCCTTCATACCTACAATACAACAGATGAGAACTTATTAATGGCTCCACAAAACAAGGATCAGGGATGATAAATAGAAAAATTCTTCTTCCGACAATGATATGTTAAAACAAGATAAACGACGTACCCACTAAACAAGTTATCTGATTCGAATATTCTAGAAGCAGCTGCCTCTCTGAGTGCTTTCGGCCCTTGTTCCTTGACATCATCCTTAAAAAGATGCATATTGTCTCTAAAGGCTTTTCCAAAGGCCCTCTAGTTCTCGGACCTCAAAGGTTTTCACCTTATAAAACACGGTCAAGACTTTTTGTCCTTTTTTTTTGCACTTCATTATATGAATGAGCTCATGAAGGCACCATTCGCTAGCAGCATAATTTTCCGAGATGACTGGGATTGAAACTTTGGAGTGCTCAATCGCATTGAGAAGACTTTCATCAATTGGCTCACCAAAGCAGAGGTCATTCTCATCTCTGAACACGAAGTTTGGATGGAATGGGAGGCCCACACCTATGAGTTTATGGTAGAGGTGATCAATGAAGCCTTTACGAGTATCGGCACCTCTAAAGCTCAAGAATACATAATAATTGTTTCCAATAATAGAGGTGGACACAGCAGATGGCCCAGAATTCGCTCTGGACTCTGACGGCACATTGATCTTCTCCGGCGAGTCTGAAGAGGGAAGAAGAGGCGATCTGCTCTTGTGCTCATCTGATGGTAATTCCATCAATTCTTCACGTCTTTGTTGCTTTGAACCGGCCGAACTCGAAGCTTCAGCAGCTCGCTTGCGTTTCCCGTCTTCCATTGCAGTACACGCTATGAGAGAGAGAGAGAGAGAGAGAGAGAGAGAGAGAGAGAAAACGCGCCTATTATGGGTGGGCTTGAGCAGGGAACGATTACTAGACTATCTCTGCGCCACTCTTATAGCGGGGCTGGTAAAGAGGAAGGAGGGAAAGCAGGAGGCAAGGCATGATTACTGGACTACTATGTATACTTTAATCTCTCACGGTACGTTGGTCTTTTCACGCATTTCATACGTTCACACATGGGAATCTGGAGATGCCTTTGAATTGACTACAAAAGCAACTCAGTCCGTGCCTTACTTGTGGTACTCACTCCCATTGGCCTCGACAACCTGCCCATTGTTCCTATTGGCTCTTAGGAGTCTCCAATTTTGTCACAAATTGAGATCTACTCGAATGGATCCAACTTAGTTATTATGTCGCGATTTGGGCGTTACATTTCATATCCGTGCCTCTCCCAATTTTGTCAGGATTTTGTCAGTGACAAGGGTACTTGCTAAGCAATCAATAGAGGGAAATTTAGGTTTTCCACTAACGTTTCGTATGTGGCGCGCAATCTCATTTTGGACATCTCGGCATTTGTATGGGTGTCTTAACTGGATTTGGGTGCAACATGCTCCCATGGGAGTGGGATTTTTACTTTAGTGAATGAACTTTCATCATGCATGAGCCTTTTAAAAGAAAAAAGATAAAGTATGCCTTTAATATCAGTCCTTTAATATCAGTGACAACGAATAAAATTAAATGTATTCGACCCACGATCAAATAAAGTGGGTTCCTTGCACCGTCACATGAAAGATATATATCGATCAGCATTTAGTATTTGGGCAAATACGAGTCAACACGTTGCGGTTCTACTGTCCATTTCTAGGATTTTTCTTTGCACTTTCCTTTTAACGTTTGTATTCTGCATTTAAGATAGAATTTATTATTTAAAAAATCTATGATTAACTCCCCCCCTTCTCTCGAAAGATGCTCATCTAGAATTTATTAAAATATGTCTGGAAGCATGAATTCAAATTTAAACTGGAGCTCTGTATCCACTCATCATCTGATTAAGGATCTGAACCGTCAAGGGAATTAAAACGCGAGAGCAATCAAAATGATAAAGAGGAAAACACCACCACATAGCTAAAGAGCTTTCATCAATTGTTCTGCTCATCCGGCCCTACCACTCTTCTTTCCGAGTCTCCAAAGCAAGGCAATGTGAAACGCACTAGTTGCTTTTAACTGTCAAAAAGTAAAAGGAAAAAGCTTAAAGCAGCCACGTCACGTCGTCAACCAGCATGTTGTCCGAGTCGTCCGCCTAAATTTTTGTTTGCTTTGCCTTTATTCCAATGGGTGTATCGAAAATGAGTAATCTGAAAAATATTTTTTCAGAAATGATTACTTATATCATTTAGAAAAACTAGTCAATAGAAAATATTTTCATCATCAATAACTATCTATGCCTAACTATTTTCGTGAGCAATGGAATTTTTTTTTCAATAATTTTTTTTTGTAAGCAATATAAGTAATTATTTTTTGGAAAATGTTTCTCAAGTTACTTATTTTCCATTAAAAAAACGCACTCAATTCAAGTCTTTTGCACCAAGCCAGTGGCATCTTTACATAAAATTATTTGCCGAAGTTCTTGTCTTTCATGGAAATTATTATTAATAATCAATGTGGATTGACATTAGCTAATTTTATTATTGTTTATACACTCGCAGTTTTGTTGACCCGTGATCCGCATGAGAGGATCGTTTAATGTTTTAATGGTCGTCTCTTTTTTGCCACGGCTTTAATATTGTATCTAAAGCCATGAAGAAAATGAAAGAAAGAAAAGATCATAACAGCTATACTCCTATGGTCTTTATAAATATTATGATATTTCCATTTAAATACATTTTGGCTTATGATTTCTATAATAAAAAAGTACAACCTCATTTACAATTTTTATCGGGTTGATACTTCCTTTATTTTAATTTCCTAACATGCGGATATTACTAAATTTAATTATGAAAACACAAAACATAAAGGCTTGAAAATTTTATCTTTTTAAAAATACGGAGTAAGATTTAAATTAATACAAATACGAAATACGACTTTCAAGAAATAAACTAATATCTTCTTTAGATATCCTTATGAAAATAGTTCTTCTTAAAAAGCAGAAATATTATCCATGTATAACTCAAACTGAGGTTCATTTTTTGCTGTTATAGAGATCATAAGCTAAATTATTTTTACATAAAATTATCATAATACTTATAAAGACAAAATGCAATAGGAAGATAGCATATTTTTTCTTTGATTTAAGAAATTGATTGAAATGAAAATATATTATGAAAGTTAGGCAATAGTGTAAGTACTGAAACTTATGAATAGTGCCAAATGATTTATTTGCCTTGTGAGTGACTAGATTAAACAAATTGAAAGTTTTAAGGACTAATTTGGACATTTAAGAATAGTTAAATGACCACTTTAAACAAGTAAAAAGTCCCAAAAAGAATAATATTATGCAATGAAGTATTGGAGTAAATTTTAAGAATCATCAATGGTTAGTAGCATACTTAGAAATGGTTGGCCCGCCATTTATGGGGAGTGAAGACTTCTTATTTGTCGATTTCAATGGAACGAGATAACTCTTGGAGATATTATGGTCCGTCACTTTATGCATCGTTCCGTTCACTTTCATCAAAATATGACGTCAATACCTATCATGATTGATGTGCATAGTTTGGGGGCCTTTTGCTCGATCCTAGGATACATAAATTTTAAAAGATATATATGATCACAAAAAGTAATGCATTTTTTCGTTACCAAAAAAAAAAAAAAAAAAGGTTATGCATTTGTTTTTATAAGTGAAACAACAACAACTAAAAAAAAAAAAAAAATGAAGTATCTAGAAGTGAACATAGATTGAAAATTTCCTTACCAAAAAAAAAAAAAAAATTGGATTGAAAATTGAATAATTTCACTCGTAGCTCACTATTTTTTCTCGTAATTTTTTACTATTATTTTGAATGATAAGCTTTTACATAGATAGATAACCAGCATTATACTTAAATTTAAAACATTCCTTCCTCCATTGGCTATCATAAAATTGGATCTTGCTTGATAAATTATCAATTTCATTGGGAACTTGCTATCCTTACCATCGGGTCTTTGTTTGAGTGGCAAATGTCTAGAGATGTTGATAACTTACTATTGCATTCGCTGGCTTTGTTTACACCATCAGGGTGCCCAACCAATTACACGATTTTACCATATAATATAATCACGTTATGTTTTTTGCCCAACTTGCTAGTAGTAATATGTAAATTACCCAACCAATCTCGGGAAAAGTATCAAAAAAGTCTTAAACCTATTACAGTAGTACCAATTCGGTTCTAAACATTTTAATTGGACTAATTTAGTCCTAAATCTTTCACATTGATACCAATTTAGTCATAAATCTTTTAATTTAATCAATTTAGTTTTAAATATTTTCACATTAATTTTAATTTAGTCAATCCAATCAATTTCAGCCTGGTCGGCGCCCGATTGGCGTTGACGTGGACACCGACCGGTGACTAGATGCGACATGACAACTTTTAAATCATTTTTAAAATTTTTCAAAATTTTAATTAAAATTTTTCTTTTCTTTTCTTTTTCCTTCTTCTTCATCCTTAGACTCTCCTCGTGGTGGCTTGCAAGGCTCGTTGGCCACTGGGCAAGGATTGCAAAGTTGTCGTGGCCCTTGCTTGACCTCGCCCAAGGTAGTGGGGAGACGGCTTCACCCAAGGTTGTAGACGAGGTAGCTTTGTCTAGATTTGGACGAAGTTAAGTGAGGGCTGCGACCCTCGTTGGCGGTTGACAAGGGCTTTGCGGCCCTCGCCCAATGGCCGGTGAGCACCGTGAGGTTTGTTGGCCACTATAAGGAAAGTCCAGGAGGAAGAAGAAGGAAAAGAAAAGGAAAAAGAAAAGAAAAAGGAAAAAAAGAAAAATAAAAAGAAAAGAATTAATAAAAAATTCATAAAAGTGAAAATTATTTAAAAATTGCCACGCCAACGATTGGCCACTGTCTAGTGTCCAAGTCAACACCAATTAGCCAAAATTGGCCGGATGAACTGAATTGGTACCAATGTGAAATGTTTAAAACTAAATTGCTTTCATTAAAATGTTTAGAACTAAATTGACATTAATGTGAAAATGTTTATGACTAAACAAATTTAATTGAAAGGTTTATGACTGAATTTGTATCAATGCAATAGGTTTAGGATTTTTTTAGTACTCTTCCCAACCAATCCCCAATGAATTCAAATTTTCCCTGTACATAACAAGTTCAATTTGTCAACAATTCCAACTTCCCAATTAAACCAGAAATCCGATAGAGACGGCAATCACAACACATTTCCCAAAAGCATTCATCAATTCTTTTTCTCATCTGGCCCTACCAATCATCTTTCGGTGTCTCCAAGGTCATGATGAACCTCTTCTTTTTAGTGTCAATCGGAAACGCATTGGTTGCCAGCCCAAAAGGAAAAGGGAAAAGCTTAAAGCACTGATACATCAGTATGTTCCCAGAAACTCCGCGATGAGGTTTGATGGCGGAACCTTATTTCCTCTAATTGAACTTCTATGCAGCAAGGTCATCGTTGGATTGAGCAATCAACGCGTTTAGGCTACTATGTAGCTACTAGTCAGTCTAACGGTAAGGGAACTATTTTGGGAGAATATAGCTCGTGAAGTCGTACTTGAAGCTGAGGTTGCCCAAGGATTTTGTCTTTGAAATCTTGTGGGCTTCAATCTTTGTGGCTGAACGGGGGAACTGGGAATTTTGGTTACAATCCCTCGTAGATTATAGGTGATGCAGTGACAGTCTCCAATTGAGTCCGTATATTTGGAGCCTATAGATAGGGCATTAGAAAACTTCAGAATGCAAAGCTTCACGAATAGAAAGAGAGAGAGAGTTGGCTGGTCCGTCCATGAGGGAAAGAAATGTCTTACTTCTTTGCTTTAACTTTTCGCCCTACTGTTCTAAGTAATATTGGTTTTTGCAATTTTTTTTATAATAAACAGTTTAATTTTGGGACCTCACGTTCCGCTTGTTTATAATTTTTCTTGTGCCAATTTTGCAATTTTTGAAAGGAAGTAAGCCATACAAAATATGACATGATCTTAAATTGAAGGAAAAAAAAGAAGAGAAAACAAAAAGCAAAGTGAGTTGATTGGCCACATGTCTACACGTTAGAGGCTCCCTCTCCATGCACCAATTATATGTAATCTCTTTGATTGATGAGTTACAAATATAGATAGTCATTCATAGTTAATTTTACTTAAGTTTGCATTTTGGTACTTCTATAAGTTGCACACCAATTAACGATATAGTTAAAGGTAATTTTTTCTAGATAGGTACGGCAGAAGAAGTGACATCACTGAACAATGAGGAAAATCACTTCAAGTCATATAGATTATGTGACACTCCTAGGCTCCATGCATTTGGAAGAATAATGAGAGATCTCGTTCTTACATTTTAGGGAATGTTTCATTTAACTTTGAAGTTGGTGCATGTCAGATCTCAAACTTCAAAAAGTCGCATCCCCTTCTATCTAACCCAAACTTCTATCTTGTTATGCTCATTAAGACCACTAATCTTTTTCCATTAATATGTAGTATGCACATGTCTTCAAGAGACACATAAGTTACATATCCTATATAATCTAAAATGCTTTTGCCGAATGATTGCACCCTTTATTAAAGATAAATTCTTAATAAGGCAAACATCGATTGTTTAATTTGTGGTTTATTACACAAAATGATGAGATGTTATTTTGTTGCATTTGTGACACATCTTGTATCACATCCATAGTGAAATACAAATTTATCTTCGTGCTAACTCGAAGGAGTACCTTGTTGGCTTTTTAGCCACTGTAGAAATCATATTTACAAAATGAGTAGAACATCTCCTTTCGGATGCTCTCTTTTCCATTTTTCCCCTTTTTCTTCTTCCATTTTCTTTAATTTATTTTCGTTATTTTTCTTTTTTTCCTACCAAGATAACCTACTTCTCCTTTCGCGCGTGGCTACAGAGAGAAGAGAGAGGGAAGGGGGGGGGGTTATTCGTGGATTTTCTTGAAGAGATAAAAAAGGTTGTGTTTGGGTGTGAAAAAACAACGACGAGAAGAACATCGAAAAGAAAAGGGGAAATTAAGAAAGAATGGAAGGATACAACATAAGGCATGAATGGAAAGTACGCTTTTAAGTCAGGAAGGGGATGTGTGGTAAGGAGTCAACAGCCATATATTACACGTTAAAAGTCATAAGTGGTGTCGTATCTTAATTAGATTTAAATGAAGAATGAAACGAGTATATTTCCAGAATTATTGAAGTCGTTGAAATAATATGGTGAGGAAGAGTCGCTCATCGTCTTTGCAGATGCTGCCGTAGTCGACGATTGAATTGTCTAGTGTGTTTAACCTCTCCATTTTGATATGATGAGATGAATCGTAATTTGCTAGTATTGCTTAATATACGGTACAAATATTTATATAGCATATTGCTTAATAAAAAAGATAAAGAAAATATTTACCCAATATCTCTAGCGAATTATAAGAGATGCACTAAATATTATGCTAACTAATAAACCAAAAAAGTAAATCCTTACTAATAATAAAAGATGCACCAAATATTAAAAAACAGAATGTAAATCTTTAGCAAATCTTACGTAATGAGGACAGCCACATATTACATCTTACAAGTTAAAAGTACTGTCATATCTTAATTAGATTTGAATAAAGAATGACCAAAAGCACTTCATTCACAAGTTATCAAGCAATGCATCGTAACATGTAATTACATACTACAATGCATCGGTTGGTTGGCTTTTTCTATCATTGTATTTCGCAAATGGAAAAATTGGTCATTCTATCTCGTGTGAATCATGGACGCAGATCCATCTCTCTCTCTCTTCATTCTCTCTTTTGCTTTTCTTTAAATGGAGGAACAGATGCAGAGAAACACAGAGGCCTCCCTTCTTCACTGCTAAACCCGCAATTCCTCTCTTTCATCGTTAATTTCGCAGTGCTCGAGCGAGTTGTAAAGAAACACGCAAAATATTTGATCGACTGCTCCACAGGGGACCTTTGTCACTTTCTTCATTCATCCCTACCGCTCTTCTTTCCGAGTCTCCAAAGCCACGACCTCTTCTTTTCGGCATCAATGTGAAACACGCTGGTTGCCTCCAGCTGTTCAAATGAAAAAAGGAAAAGAGGCTTACAGCGCCCATATCAATCAATACTCCAACAAGAATTCTTGTCTCCGACAAAAACAATTAAGAGAAATCAATGTCTACCTGTCGAGGCTACTGTGTAGAAAACAGTTTATTCCAACGACACGACAGACTATCGATCCTGAAGGAGTTAGCTCTAAGGGGTGTGCTATGCCAATCTCTGCCTTCCCCTGCATTTTCAATAGAAACGCAACTCTTTGAGCATTCATTACTTCTTCAGTACTCGATTTTTATTAAAAAGAAGAAGTTTTTATTAAAAAGAAGAAGAATAATAGTCTCTCAAAGTATAAGCAAACTAACTAATAAAAATAATATCTGATAAAAACTCTCTTTTCTAAAAATAGGTCAGTAACAAAATAAACACATTCGGCACGTATACTATCCAGATTGGAGGTAGACATGAGACGGGTAGTGTTGTGATCCGCGTGTGGCGACTTGTAAGGAGAGAAGATGCTATCGACTTGTCGACTCACAATCGGTAGAAGTAGACTACTGAAACTCTATCCAACTCATGAGAGAAGAACAACAAAAACTTTCATACGTTCACTTGAGTTTCAAAACTTTTTTGACTCATTTGAGTGCCACAAATTTGAAAATCATTCACTTGAGTGTCAATTTCAATTTGCCTCATCGAAAAATTCGACATAGGTGCTGATTGTCCGACGTGGCATCACCAACTTAACATGGACAATTTTTTTATTAATAATAATAATAATAATAATAATAATAATAATAATAATAATAATAATAATAATAATAATAATAAATTACATGTATTTAAAGATGCAGAAACTAAAGTATCAAGTCATCCACTAGGGCGGTAATCCGCACTCCGAAGAGTATTGATGTTTATATTACAAGAAATGGTTAACTAACTATCATGTAAGTTAGTAACCCTGTATAAATTATGCTAGATGTATTTGAAAATAAACTTACTTTGTAGCTAGGGGTACAAGGTAAGAAAGCTTGAGGTTTGAAAGGATGAAGGTTTACAAGATGGAGTGAGGAAGAAGAGAGAAGTGAGATTTGAAAATTCGAGTCCCAATCCTTCATTTCATACATCTTATTCAAGATCGATAGATCTTAATCCCAATTTTCCACCTATAATCACCATTCCTCCAAGTACTCATAGAGATCGTTCCATACCAAATACAACACATTTACCTTCTAATACTAGTAGAAATAATCCTGAGATACCACCTGAACCAAAAAGTAAGTAAAAGAGATTAACAGATCTACGATATCAGCATGTAACTGTATATTTAAGACTATGATTAGGAAAAAGTATATAATTCTAAACATGAAAAAGACTAAATAAAATCTTGTGAATTAAAGATAATATAAAGAGCGAAAGCAACATATAAGATGTAAAATAAGAGTATGCACAAACAAAAACCAACCATGAAGGTGGTATGAACTTGTATTATATAAACTGAAAATTACATGTATTTAAATATGCAGAAACTAAAGTATCAAGTCATCCACTAGGGCGGTAATCCGCACTCCAGGAAGTACTGATATTTATATTACAAGAAATGATTAACCAACTATCATGTAAGTTGGTAACCCTGTATAAATTATGCTAGATGTACTTGAAAACAAACTTACTTTGTAAACAGGGTTACAAGGTAAGAAAGCTTGAGACTTGAAAGGATGAGGGTTTACAAGAGGGAGTAAGGAAGAAGAGAGAAGTGAAATCTGAAAATTCGAGTCCCCCTCTTCTGTGTCGAGAGAGTGTATTTATAAATGGTGCTATAATGAAAGTGCTACAGTGCTGAACAGTGTGAAGTGAACAGTACACGATGAACAATATTGAGTGAATAGTATTGAGTGAACAATGTATAAACAGTGTATGCCTATCTAGCTATAGTGTATAGCCTTTGTGCTGTTGCAACAGTGTTGGCATGTGATATCTTGTCTTAATTTCGGGCTAGACTGATCCTGTAGCAGTCGTCTTCATTGGTATTTCCACTATGATGTGACAGTGAGGATCTATCTTGACTGTCTTGTGATTTGGAAGATCCATATTTTAATTCTTCCGCTTACGAGAGCATTGTTCTGAGGACATTGCAGTATTCCTCTCTACTTTAGACTGCAGCAAATGCTGTATTCGTCATGGATTTTTCTTGTCAAGACGATGTATTTGATGGAATTGTAGTTATCTGGGGTTTTTTTTTTTTTTTTGGCTATTTAACCAAGTTTTAACCGTAGCTTCAGATCCCTATTCATGGTATTTGAATCCACCCCACCATTTTGTCTTATATTTTTGGACAAGTAAAGGTACACCAGGTTTGGTAGATGTATTATATTCAAATTCCCATGCTGTCACCCATGAGATTTTGAATATTATGAAAAAGTGCGTAAGGCATGGGAACCTTGTATCGTGTGGTGTTGGTATGAAGTATTGGCGGAATATTTGGTATCATTGTTTGACTGTGGGGTGTAGTATTATCTTTAGAGGACCAAAAAGATCCCACGAGGAGTCAAACCAATTTAGTAGGTTTTGTCTTGGGAAGTTGTCTTTGAAAATACTAGCCAAGTGTGTTGGAAGTTAGTATTTTGTCGGAAGAAAACATTCCACCAAGCTTGTTGGTAGTCCCAATATGTGTATGAGGAGGAGCATGGTAGGTTTTGGGTAATTTGGGCTTGGAATTTTTTGGATGTATGAGGTGAGGCTCCCCAATGTGAGGGGTGTATGACTTTGCTGATGGATATATAGTGGAGTATATGATGTTTTCTGTGTTATTTTTGTCAGTAAAGTGAGTGAATCTTGCTGATTCTGTCTCCACTAAAATTTGCTCATAATAAGCAATAGTTTTATTTGTATTGTGTGGTTTGAAAAACCAATATTTTGGAAAGATGTTTTTTTACAAATTTGATTGGATCTTCGTCGAAGAATCCATCTTCTACAGTCAAGATTTTTTGAAATGATGTCTTTGGAAAGAATTTTGATTTTTGATAATGAGGGGTTGCCTGTGACCTAATGACCACCTCATTCGAAATTCTTTTGTATTCCACTTGTCTTTGTGTAGCAAGCGGGGAGGGATTGTTGCTTATTTCAATGGCACTAGATGGATTAGGCAAGTAATTCTAGTGTTTCTTTGAGTGGTATGTTGGCTAGTTGGGCTAGGGTTGGTATGGATTCCTCTTTTGAAGGGGTATTTGGTATTGGGTGTTGTTGTAGGAATGATTGATTTTCTTTAGCTATTTGAAGCCATGATTTGATTGATGTCAAGCCTGTTAGCTTTGGTGGTGTATTGGAGATTTCGGCAATGGCTTTGCCTTTATCTTTGTCTTTTTTGGGTCTTGACATATTGGTATCTCTTATAAAAATTCTCTTGTGAGAAAATCATGTAATGAATTTGAAGAACCATTTATAAATTCAATGTCGATATCAAATACTGAAAGTATGGCTTGCCATCTGGCAAAAATCTGTTTTAATGCAATGTTTGATATGTCTTTTTGTAAAATGTCTTTGGATAATTTGCAATCAATTTTCAAGAGAAATTTTTGGTTTAACAAATCTCTTTGGAATTTTGATATGGACAAAACTATAGCAAGTATTTATTTTTTTATTGTTGAATAGTTTTGTTGGGTGGAATTCCAATGTTTTGAGATAAACCGAACCACTTGTTCTTTGTTATTTTTGACTTGTTTAAGGATGCCACCATATCCTATCTCTGAGGTATTCGTTTCAACTATTTTGAAAGTAGATGGGTTAGCTAGATGTAAGCATGGTATTTCTTTAACATGAGTCTTTATTTGTTTGACGATGTTTGTATGGATTGAAGTCCATGGCGAAGGATCCTTTTGTAACCTTTGGTGTAAAGGTTTGCAAATGATGTTTATATTGGGAAAGAAGTCTATAATATAATTAAGACTACCTAAGAACATTTGTAATTGAGTTTTGTCTTTAATATCATCTAGGAATTTGTCAATAAATGAGATAGATCTTTCTATGGAAATTATAGTGCCTAGATGGATATAATGACCTAGGAATCTAATTTTTGTTTGAAAGAGTGCAATATTAGTAGGAGAAACTACTAAACCATTTTGTATGATTATTTTTATAAAAGTAGAAAGATGTTTGAAATGCTGTTCTATATTAGAAGAGAAAACTAGAACATCGTCTATATAAACTATAATGTATTCTAAATAAGGATTAAAGATTTCATTCATGATTCTCTGGAATTCTGAAGGGGCATTTTTGAGACCGAATGGCATAACATTCCATTTGTATTAACTGAAAGGGACAGTAAAAGCCATCTTGTATTTATCCTTTTCACTTATTTGTATTTGCCAAAATTCTAACTTCATGTCAAATTTTGAAAATATTTTTGATCTACATAATTTGTTAAGCAAATATTTTTTTATTAGGTATTGGATATCTTATCCATCTAAGGGTTGTATTTAGAAGTTTATAATTAATAACTAATTTGGGAACTCCTCTTTCTAGTTCAGCATTTTTATTAACATAGAAAGCAGAATAGCTCCATGGTGATTGGCTTTTTTTTTTTATGATTTTTTTGTTCAAGAGATCTTGTTTTTCTATTTGGCAAAAATTTAGAACTTCTTGATTCATTTGTGTAGGGCGAGCTTTTGTAGGTATTTTTTTTTTTTCCAGAAAAATCTTGTTCATAAGGTAAATCAACAATATGCTTCTTTCTTTCCCAAAAAGCAATGGGTAAAGTAGAGCATATAGTTTTTTCTATGTTTTTGTAGGGAAGCTATTTTTTCTATGATGTTCGGTTTTGTAAGATTTTCTTCTATTCTCTTGAATTCTAAATCTTCTTTTAAGAATTCAAGCTAGTTTTCTTTGTTTTTTATTAGGCAATTTATTTATGAAATAGAGTGTTCTTGTAAAATATTTAAGCTTCTCTTTGTGGTTTTGTTATCGAGTTAAAAATGATTTTTCTATTTAGAGCGTGAGTTTCAATACCTTCATTAGTAACTATAAAATGTTGGATTAATTGTATGAAAGGCGTTCCAAGAATTACTTGTTGCTTGATATTTTTAACTAAAAGAAAAGATGTTTTATAAGACATTTGATCTTTTACTATCAAGGCTTTTGGCAATTTGTATTGGATATTTAATTTGTCTTCCGAGTCTAATTTTAGGGATTCAGAGGTTTTATCAAAGTATCTTGTTGGAACAAGGCCTTCCTTGATACAATTGAGATTAGCTCCTGTATCAAAGAGTGTTGTTATTTCAATGATATACTCATGATTGATTTTTATCATTAAATTTATTATCCATTTCCCATATGTTATTTCTGTTAATAACATAAGAAAGGCCAGGTCAGAAGTATTAGAAATATTGGTGATTTCATTTTGGTCTTCTAATTTTGTCTTTCCTTTTATGACAAAAGATTTTATATCAAAAATTTCTTGTTTCATTTCTAGTTGGGTTGCTTTCAAGGCTTGTATTTCTATTTTTTGTTGTTTTATTTCGTTTTGACGATCATTAATATTTATAGGTCTGGATTGAGGTTTTTTTGTTTCTATTCAAGATGTCTTTAAGATTGTAGGCAGTATTGGGCTCCGTGGTGATATTCATAGAAGAGTGTAATCTATCTAAGTATTCTTTTTTGGCTTCAAGGTTGGTTATTTTATCAGTAGTGCTGAGGAGGAATTCTTCTTCTTTTGTTAACATATTTATTTCAGGAATAGGTTTGTCGGGAGAGCCGTCTTCATATTATGAATCAGAAGAGGTTTCTATTTCATTTATTTGAAGACCTTCTTCCTCAAGAAGTTCATCAGAAGAAGTATCCTCAGTTTCTACAAAGATGTTATTAAACTAGTTTAAAGTATTGTCATCTAGAGATAGTTCATTCAATATTTTATTTATTCTACAGTATTTTGATATATGACCTTTTCTACCACAAGAGTAGCATTTAATGTCTTTAAAATTTTTCTTATCAGTCTAAGGTTTATTTTGGTTATTTTGGTGCCTACGTTTATTCCTATGAAGTTGAGGTTTGTTGCGATGTTTCTTTGTTTCTCTTTCAGAAGGGCAAGTTCCTTTGCATTTTGGCTTTGTTTTGTCATTATAAGAGGGGTCGTATTGAGCACAAAAATCTCCTAAACTTCTATTTGTGAGAGATTGTTCTTCTTTGAGTTGTCTTTGTAATTTGATTGTATTACACATTTGTGTTCATTGCCTGTAAATGTACGAGACTATTTCTCTATAAGAGAGTAGGTCATAAGGTATTTGGTCACTGTATTCTTCTCTAATTCTATTTCTAACCTGGTCACCTATTATTTGGGGTAAGCCTACTAAGAATTTTTCTTTCCAAAATGGTTGATTGCAATCTGGCCTAACAAAGACTCTTTGAAGGAAAAGTTCTTTGTATTCTCTAAATCTTTCTAGAGATTTGCACCTCATATTGGATAGGAGGTCTTGATTCCTATCTCTAATATGTGAAGGATCTCCTATGAAGTGTTGTGAAATGGAGTAAATGAGTGTATTCACCGCATCTTGGATGAGATGTCCTTGTTCATCATCTATGCGTTGTCCAAAGTCATCTATCTTATAAGCAGTTAAAATTTGTATTCTTTGTTCATCGGTTAAATAGTTATCCCACCAACCTTTTAGTTGTCCAGTGAATCCTGTGACTAAAAGATTAGCAACAACATGGTCTGAAACATCTTGTTGTGTCTTGTAAGCATTAGCAAGCATCACCATGTTGTTTAATATGTTCATAATATTGGCTTTGGCTACACCATCTATATTCCACTCATAAATAGCATCTGAAGAGTATTTATTTTGAGATGATTCTTCTTGGGCAATGTCTGGTGGGGTAGCTCTACTATAATAAAATTTTTGGGGGTAGTCTCCAATTGAGTCTGTTTAGCTCAGCAACTGATTCATTATTAGAGTCACTAGAGTGTTTTGTCATTGTACTGATAGTAGGTTGATATGGAGTGTCCCTAACAATTAGCCCTTGGAATTTAGGAGTGTCTAGTGTAGGAGCAAGGTCTAGCTTTGATTTCCCTAGAAGTTTTTTCTTTTGTTCTATGGCTTTGGCAAATTTTGGGCTAAGGTTTTTTGGGAATTCAAAGGCTTTGAAAATGGGTTTCTTGAGTGTGTCAACTTGTGGTTTGGTAAGTTGAGTAGGATTCTAGATAGTGGATTCTATCATATTCAACTGTTTTCCTATGGTTACCAAATGTTGATTTGTATAATCATTCTGTTCAATAACTTTGTAAGTGTAAAGAGAATCTCCTTTGTCTGGAACCCTAAAATGAGTAGTTGTTACCTCCCTTTCTCCATCTTGTATTTTTATCCTCCTAAGGGGTGGATGATTGGATTCTATGGTTTCACCATTATCAAGTTTCCACTTATAATGATGATCTAAAACAACTATCTCTTTTGGTTCAAGGAATTGTTCTTCTAATCAATCAAAGAAAAATATATGGACTTCATATTCATATATGTAGTCATAATATTTTTGTTTAATGTCTTTTGCTTTATCAGCAAAGGTTTTGAAGAACCATTCTCTAATTTGTTTGTTGTCTTTTGAATTGAATTCTTTGTTAAGGAATGCTCTGTTTGGTTCAAATTGTTTTTCTAAAACATTAAGCTCCGCGTCTATCATTTGTGAGTATGTAGGAGAGTGATGAGGAGAATCTATATTTTCTAGGACAGGCTCAGGCTGGTTTTGTTGGTAAATCGGCTTGGAAATCCCGATCTATTGTCTAGACTAGTAATTTCTCATTCAGGCTGGTATCTCGGATTATTTCTATTAGTCTCGAAGAGGTAAAGGTGTTGTATTTGGTATGGAAGGATCTCTATGAGTACTTGGAGGAATGATGATTATAGGTGGAAGATTGGGATTAAGATCCATCGATCTTGAATAAGATGTATGAAATGAAGGACTGGATCTTGAATCGAAAGATCTTCTAGAAACCTAATAGTGACTCTTCCTTCCGGATGTTGAATAACATTGGTTGGGGTTGTATTTTGAACAACTTGTTGGGGAATTTGGTTTTCTAATTCCCATTGTTCTGGTAAAGTGACTTGATTCCAACTAATAGATCTCGGGATAGTGGTATTTGCTCTAGAAATGTCAGTTTGGAGAAGAAATGTTTCTCCTCTTGGACTATGTTTAAAAGCATTTTCTCCAAAGACGGAGGCCATGACTTTGTAATGGATCCTATAGACAAGAGTTAAAAGAATAGATCCATATGCTACTTTGTAATTATGGGTTTTTATTTGGAGTGTAAGGGCTCTAAGAATATTGTTATCCTTAAGAGATACTGAGAAATTGGGGTAATAGTCAAAATGTATTGGTCCTTTGTAGAGACTTGTCTTTATAGTACCAAGAATGGATTCATCATAGTTTAAGAGACGTGAATCTCATAAAACTAAGAGAATGGATGTATTCAGATATTCTTTTGTAAGAGGTTTGATTCCTACTTGGACTAGTCCTATATGAATGTAATTATATTTTTGTTTATGTTTCTTGATAGACTCTTGATTTAAAAGATGTATTTTTTCATAAGAATTAGAAAGTGGAATATCTCTTTCTTCAGTGGTTATAACATAATCTAATTTTTTGAAAATTTTTAATTTTGATTGTTTGTATATTTCCTTAAGCTGGACTTTAGGAATTTCCCAATTTTCTATAGATTTGTTGAAATCTTCTATCCTTACTTCTTTTCTATGTATAGGACTTGGATCTGAGTCCATTTGTGATAGAGAATTAGAGGAAGATGTAGATCTTCTAAGTAAGCTCATACTTAAGATTGGAATTGTTCATTCTTCAAAACCATTACAGAGCTAAACCAATGGTCTCATTGCCTCTCAGGGACTTATGACCTGGACCACTCTGTAGAAATAAGAAGGATGCAAATGAATGGCTCTCGATCTATGAGTATGGTCTTAAAGAGATTATCTATACCTTCCCACCGGCTCTGATACCATAAAAAGGGTTAGAACCGTTAAAGAGACTAAACTATAGCAAGTTTCTATAGAGTGGTCCAGGCCGTAAGTCCCTGAGAGGCAGTGAGACCGTTGGTTTAGCTCTGTAATAGTTCTGAAGAAGGAACAGTTCCGATCTTAAGTATGAACTTACTTAGAAGATCTACATCTTCCTCTAGTTCTCTATCACAAATGGACTTAGATCCAAGTCCTATACATAAAGAAGAATTAAGGATAGAATATTTCAAAAAATCTATAGAAAATTGGGAAATTCCTAAAGTCTAGCTTAAGAAAATATACAAACAATCAAAATTAAATTTTTTTCAAAAAATCAGATTATGTTATAACCATTGAGAAAGAGATATTCCTCTTTCTAATTCTTATGAAAAAAATACATCTTTTAAATCAAGAGTCTATCAAGAAGCATAAACAAAAATACAATTACATTCATATATGACTAGTCCAAGTAGGAATCAAACCTCTTACAAAAGAAGGTCTGAATACATCCATTTTCTTAGTTTTATGAGATTCACGTCTCTTAAACTATGATGAATCCATTCTTGGTACTATAGAGACAAGTCTCTACAAAGGACCAATACATTTTGGAGAAAATGCTTTTAAACATAGTCCAAGAGGAGAAACACTTTTTCTCTAAACTGACATTTCTAGAGCAAATGCCACTATCTCGAGATCTATTAGTTGGAATCAAGTCACTTTACCAGAACAATGGGAATTAGAAAACCAAATTCCCCAACAAGTTGTTCAAAATACAACCCCAACCAATGTTATTCAACATCCGGAAGGAAGAGTCACTATTAGGTTTCCTAGAAGATCTTTCGATTCAAGATCCAGTCCTTCATTTCATACATCTTATTCAAGATCGATGGATCTTAATCCCAATCTTCCACCTATAATCATCATTCCTCCAAGTACTCATAGAGATCCTTCCATACCAAATACAACACCTTTACCTTCTGAGACTAATAGAAATAATCTTGAGATACCACCTGAATGAGAAATTACTAGTCTAGACAATAGATCAGGGATTTCCAGGCCGATTTACCAACAAAACCAGCCTGAGCTTGTTCTAGAAAATATAGATTCTCCTCATCACTCTCCTACATACTCACAAATGATAGATGCTGAGCTTATTTGAACCAAATAGAGCATTCCTTAATAAAGAATTCAATTCAGAAGACAACAAACAAATTAGAGAATGGTTCTTCAAAACCTTTGCTGATAAAGCAAAAGACGTTAAGCAAAAATATTATGACTACATATATGAATATGAAGTCCATATATTTTTCTTTGATTGGTTAGAAGAACAATTCCTTGAACCAAAAGAGATAGTTATTTTAGATCATCGTTATAAGTGAAAACTTGATAATGGTGAAATCATAGAATCCAATCATCCACCCCTTAAGAGGATAAAAATGCAACATGGAGAAAGCGAGGTAATAGCTACTCCTTTTAGGGTTCCAGTCAAAGGAGATTCTCTGTACACTTACAAAGTTATTGAACAGAATAATTATACAAATCAACATTTGGTAACCATAGGAAAACAGTTGAATAGGATAGAATCCACTATCCAGAATCATACTCAACTTACCAAACCACAAGTCGACACACTTAAGAAACCCATTTTCAAAGCCTTTGAATTCCCAAAAAACCTTAGCTCAGAATTTGCCAAAGCCATAGAACAAAAGAAAAAACTTCTAGGGAAATCAAAGCTAGACCTTGCTCCTATACTAGATACTCCTAAATTCCAAGGGCTAATTATTAGGGACACTCCAGATCAACCTAATATTAGTACACTGACAAAACACTTTAGTGACTCTGATAATGAATCAGTTGCTAAGCTAAACAGACTTAATTTGAGACAACCCCAAAAACTTTATTATAGTAGAACTACCCTACCAGACATTGCCCAAGAAGAATCATCTTAAAAAATACAAAATAAATACTCTCTAGATCCCATTTATGAATGGAATATAGATGGTGTAGCCGAAGCCAATATTATGAACATATTAAACTGAAAGTGCTAGTATGAACACCTAGAGGGGATGAGTAGGTGTTTAAAATAAACATTAACAAATAAATGCGGAATAAAATAAAGGAGTTCATGGAAGAGAATAAGAACACATAATTTATAGTGGTTCGGCTTATATCAAGCCTAAGTCCACTCTCCCACGCTAATAGCCTTTTGCTGGATTCTACTATGCAATCAACAAGAGATTACAACTTTGAGTGCAAACACTTAGTGGTAGATTACACTATCTCACTAGGTCACTCTTTTGGTATTTCTCTCAAGATCACAAACGTTTAAGCTCATAAAAGACAAGTGTATGATTGAAAGTTGCTCAGACTTTGGAATTATAAATTCTACGCTCCGTTTCTTACTTGCTCATCGGTCCTTGATCTCCTTAAATACTCCTCCACTTCCAAACTAGCCGTTGGACAGTATCTAGAGAATCGTCTTCCAATCTACCCATTGGACAAATATGTATCTAGAAGATTTGGTAGCCATTGAGTGATAAAAGTAGAATCCCAAATTGATTTCGATCGCCCATATAAACAGAATTTTGGTTTCCATAAGTAGAGCTTATTCGTATAAAAAGTTCTTGTCTTCAATATCCAATTGTCAATCAATTAGATTGTGTCAATCAAATATATCTTGATGTAGAATTCAAACCAGATCACTAGCCATTATATATTTAGGGCTTGTGTTACGATTTATCTCGTTATGGATGTAAAGTGTGAGAGCAATAGACTTTACAATATGAGTCTGAGCATATTCTGCTTCTAAACAGATTTAGCTTTAAGGTCTGGACACAGTCTAAATAAGTTTAGCTTCAGCATAGAGTCTGTTTTCTGGTTCTTCCAAGCATAAATTTTGATAATATCATTTACATGTTCTATAATCTGCATAGTCTGTTACTCAACCATAAAACACGTTAGTAACCTTTGATTTATTTTGTCATCTTCAAAACATTATAAGGGATTTCCCTAACAATCTCCCCCTTTTTGATGATGACAAAACAATCTCTGAATATGTAGATGTGTAATCACACTTTCTAAAAAATTTAATAAATTAGAGTAATGTAATTCAAATCAAAAGATAACATAAGATAGCAAATAGATTGAGCATAACAAGATATAGAAAAGTAATCGCAGCTCAATAACTAATATCAACACATATGCATATTTATATTCTCTCCCCCTTTTTGTCATAATCAAAAAGTGATAACCATGGAGAAAGTATCACGTAGAGAATATAAAATTATAACAAATATATCTCGCATGAAACACAATTTCCAAAAATCGGCTTTTATGAAGTAAATCGAATATTAAAAATATGCAATATAGCTCACTTCGATCATGTTATCAGCAAATATCCAATAAAAATCACAGATGCATTATAAAATTCACTTACCCTTTTTGTCATAATAAGATGATAATGAAAATAAAAGATTTGTTAATGACAAAAGGTAATAAAAGATGCATTAACCGGATTTTGTAGAACTTAAATTCTGACACATTTACCTTTTTCTTCCTTCTATAATAAGATCATGATCAATCCAAAAAGATTTTTCCATAGTTGATCAAAGCTCCCCCTCAATTTGTTGCCTTTTTGAGGTGATCACGATTCTTTTCATTTCTTTTGGATTCACTTTCTCCCCTTGTTATCATGACAATATTTGCGAATAGCACTAATTGTGGCTTGTGAGCATAATATTTTTCCATTATTTTCTTCGTAGCAACAATATCCACAACGATCATTTGCTTTTTGAAATTCGAGGCAGAAATTTGTTTTCTTCAATTAAGCTCTTCTCGAATTCAACTTGCATAAACTTAATGAACTTTTTGCACAAGTAAGCTGTAATAATATCCACATAATATATAATACTCTTTCTTCAAATAAATAAATTGAATAGCATATATAAAATTATCAATTATTAAAATTCAAAACTACTCAACCTTTCATACGACACATTAGCATTAGGGATTTCCTCAACAATTTGTAAAAACTTTGCACAAGGAAGGGAATTTTAAGCCTCCAAAAAATAGTATAGAATCTCCACAATTTTCGGATCAAGCTTTCCAAAATCCATATGAAGAATTCTTTTGCCACCAGCAAATTCTTGTATAACGGATAACAATCTTTGCAAAAACAAATATCACGTAATATCTTCCTTCGATTTGTGGATCAAACTTGCTAGATATAAGATATCTTCTAAGAAGTAGCAGGAGTATCAATGAATATGCAATAATATCTTTCAAGATCAAAGGGATTTCCTTAAGCATAAATCTAAAATATATATTATAAATGCATTTCACAAAAAGAAAAATGATATTGCTATCACATGCCAAATCAAGTAAAATATATTGTAATGCCTTATATTTATGAGAATAAATATTTGCAATATAAATGATAAGCAATTGTCCAAAATTAGGATAAATGCACGTAGAAATTTGCAAGGCCGAATGATTAAAATAAATTCTCTTACCCAAGGTATATGTTTGAAATATACCCAAAAACAAAAATCATTACCAATCTTCGCATGAGATACCTTTTTTATTGCACCATGATTTACGTAGATTCGCAATCATTCTTCCTTTATATAGTTTCCTGCAATGAACTCATTTTGTTATGCCCTGATCTTCGAACGCGTACCCATCCCTCACTTGGTCGATTTATAACGATGTCTCAGGATGCATTGCCGACCCTTTCATTTATAATACGCATGTGGAAGCATATAGAAAATCCCCAGATAATAAAACAATGGGATAGAAAAGTAGGGTTATATTTTTCACAATTGAAATCACAACCACACTTTCATACAAGGCAAACCATATAGTACATATCACTATACTATTTACAAAAGTCTGATCTATCATACATCAGTCCACTTCTTAAGGTTTGCAGAATAGGATGGGGGTCTCAATCCTCATCCGGGTCGTACTCTGGATCCTCATCTTCTTCTTCTTCCTCTTCTCCTTCAAGGTCTCCAAACTCCTCGTCAGGCTCACCCTCGGGTTCATCTGTCGGCTCGTCCACAGGCTTCTCCTCCATAAGTTCATCCTCTTGCCACTCCTCCTACTCCACGATCTCCCCTTCCTACCCATTCCAGTTGTCGGCATCAACTGAGTACACGAGAGTACAAGCTGCATCCTCAAGCTTCGGATCCTTAGCATCCCCTATCGACCTGTCCTTATGATCTGCTGTTCCTATCCTGAACACTGCCTCCAGAACAAACATAGGCACATCACCTTCCGGGATGGGACCCTCTCTTCGCTCATTAGGGTAGTGACGATACCATGATTGATACTCATGGGGCACCAGGTCATCTCTACCTATATCAACCCAGACTTTGGACTCTACCAAAATGTACTCCAGTCTTTCCGGGTGAGGGTGTATCGGAAAGTGGTACGCTACCTCCTATTCTCTTCAGGGATACCAAAATGCATAGGAGGACAAGGAGGTGGAGGTACTGTCATCTAGGGGTCTGGCATAGTTATATAATAATTAGTGAGACAACGTCTCAGCGAGTTCTATCCCTTAAGACTCGATTAGTAAATCAATACACTATGAGATGCCTAAGCACACACAAGCCAGAGGAACTTACCTTGGCCTTAGATCCCACTTGTAAATCAATACAATTCATATAAGCACCCAATCATATTATCACGAATCGATATCTCGATCAATCGACCTAGTCGATTACATGTAATTGGACCATTCCCCGGTCATTTCAATTAGTACCATACATTCCCCACGATGGAATATATAGTTGTCGAGCCCACGTGCATTCTTCAAGATGACATACCAAGTCTCCAAGCCCACGTGCCTTTTCTAAGACGACGTACCTACTCATCGAACCCAAGTACATTTTCCAAGGTGGAATATCTAGTCATCGAGCCACGTGCATTCTCCAGGATGACATATCAAGTCTCCAAGCCCACGTGCATTCTCTAAGGCACCAAATTCGCCAAGGTGATGCATCAAATCACCAAGCCCACATGCCCCTTTCACGATGCCATATTTAATCACCGAGCCACGTGCATTCTTCCAGGTGATACACCAACTCACCGAGCCCACGTGTCTTCTCCCAGGTGATATACTTCCTACCATGATCCACTATGAAACAACGCCTTTCTCTGTAGTTCACCGGTCTACTTTTGATACCGACAACTGATACTCAATTATTTCTCAATCAAATAATCAAAATCAACTCATTTAGGAACATATCCTAAAAACTCACAATTAAATTAATTCGGCAAGATTTGAAGTTCAAATAAATAAACGGATCGCACCACGACAATCGCATGAAATTTTGGTCACCGGCCATCCCAATTGAATTTCTAGAAAATAATTAATTAATTAAATAATTTCGAAAATTAATTAAATAAATACTAAAAATCCAATTTAGGCTGTAATGCCTTTGGAAGCTAAACGGACTGGGAAAAATCTCAAGACCCATTCGATAATTAATATAACGTGTCTACAAGCTAATGGCTATGTCTAACCACTAACATGCATTGTTAAGTCACTAATGTAATTATTCTAAACTAATTTAACCCCTAATCATGCTTAATTAACACTAATCAACCCTTAAGCATCATTAGCAAAATAAACGAGGATTAGTGAGTTAAACTCACTTGATTTAAGATCCGCTCGGATCATAATGATGAGCACGCGACAAAGCTCGATAAATCCCAAAGCGGCGGCACTGATGGGAGCCCGGAATGGCCTGAAAATGGCCCCGCTAGCTTCTGTTTTGCTGCTGGGATCTTGGTTCCGAACTGCTGGTTCGAGGGCTGGTTCGGTTGAGTCGCGGATGAAGATGGCTTCGCTGCATCCGTGAGGAAGAGACATGGGTAGTTTCAATCAAAGCAAAGCAAAAGTCCTTCGGTGGAGATGGGAGCAGCCGCGCGGACGAAGGGACAGTGAAGAGAGAGAGAGAGATCGTGGGCCGCTGGTCCTTTCACCGAACCGAAGAGAACAACACAGCAGAAAAGAACAAAATAAAAAAGTAAAAGAGAGAAGGGATAAGGGCAGAAGGGTGTGTCGGCAAAGGGAAGAGGATGAGGGTGAGTCAACAAGTCAAAGAAAATAAAGTAACAAGAAGACTAATAATGCAGAGGACTGTCAGCCATGTGGGGAATGAGCGAAAAAGGAAGAGATAAGAGGGAGAGAGAGAAATAGAGAAAACGCGAGAAATGGGGACGTTGGCCAAGGTGTGCGAAAGAGATGGGGAGAGAGAGTGCGTGTGGGACCGATGGAGAGGAAGAAAAAAATAATATAAAACCTCCTGAACTAATCCAAATTTCATCTCACTTGCTCTTGTTTAGTCCAATTTGATCTCCAAAATTTCCATGCCAAAGCACTTGATCCTCACTTGCTTTCTTACATCAAATTTCCTTTAAACAATAAATCTTAGGCCGCAAAAACGGCCATTTCCTTCGATTCTGAATTCTAATTCATTTTTCTCAGAATCTGATTTTCTGAACAAACTTATCCGGGTTGGGGTTCGATTTGAATGCGAAAAAGCCCAAACAACTTCCATTCACCAAATCACTCAACCAGATGCCAAAAATCCCTTAAAACTGGCAAATCCGAATTTACGTTCGTTTTCCGAATCGTCCGTCTCGATTTTCGTAAAAATCCCGAACTCGCCGAAATTCTTCAAAAGGCGTGTCAACATTCCTAGAATGACCCATGACACGACAAGATTTTCAATTTCTAAAATCAAATTTAAATTCGCAGTTATTTTCAATCAAATATATTTTTGGTGCAATTGACCCGTGGTCGATTTTCTTCGAGCCACACGTACCTCTTCGACACATTAGAACTCGGTGGTCGTGGAAATCTCAAAATTTCAAATACGGACACGGGGTACCCAAAACGATAGAAAATCGGTTTAGTGCCAATCGACGAAATTTTGCAATTAGGTGTGACTTCGATTGCCACCTCAATCAAATCGACCTATCTCCAATCTCTAATCGATTTTTAATTATGCCACAATGACCCTTGCAGACTAGTACAGTTGAGCAGTCGATTTCTGGTCAAATTCTCAAGTCTATTGCACGTAAAATCCTTTAATGGCCTCACTTGATAGGTCAGTTATCTCATGAGTGGCCAACTCAAAGAAAAACACTATAGTTGCGTCGACGAAAGGCCCATCTTATCCAATCGAAATTAGAACCTGAAAATAAGGATGTCACACATTTCCTTTTTTGTATCCATCAATTTGGATCCGTCCATTTTGTTAGCGCAAAATATAAAATCTTCATTCTTTCTTAACTCATCATAACATGTTACTTAAGGAAAGAACATTATGCACAAAAGAAATTCTCACTTAGTCAAAGCACGATAAAATCAGAGAGAATAAAATTCTTGAGTATCTAAGAATATCTTGCATAATAAATTAATATCACGTAAAATATATTTTCACTTTGCAAAATATGACAAAATTAGATAAAATAATATGAATTATCTCTAAGAAAGATATCAAATCAATCACACATATTAGATCAAATCACGAATCACAAAAACAAATCACACGATTTTTCCTTCAATAAAACAAATAATTGAATACGATCATTGTAAAATCTGAATCAACTGAGGCACAAAGAGAATATAAGTATAATAAGAATTTTTAAATTTTGTACACAAAACAAATTGAGAAAAATATATATATATATATATATATATATATATATATATATATATATATATATATATACCTTCCTTACCAAATTCTCTTTCTTTTATTCCTTTATTTCCTGCAAAAACAACTTATCTTTTCTTTGGTACCCATATTTTATTGGGTCCATGAGAGTTAGTAGAATATGCTGTTTTTACCCCATCTTTCTTAATGGGTCTCTAAACTTTAGAACATTTTTTCTCAAAGTGTTTTGAAACTCCACAATTTGAACATTTGAGGGCTTTTTGACCAACATGTTTTACAAACATTCTTTGAAAATGATTTTTGTAAAATGCTTTTGGAGGTCTTTGTCTAAGTCTCTCCTTGACTTTAGGAAAATCTATTAGAGAATCACTTTCCTTATTAAAACCAAGTCCCGACTTATTATAGTAAGGTACTTGTATGGAAAGAATATGCTCTAATGTTTTTGAACCATTTGCAAATTTTATCAAAATATTTGAAAATTCTTTCTTTAAAGAATCATTTTCTTTGACAAGTAAATATCGACTTTCTTTTGTTTTGTTTTTTTTTTTTTTTGGTAAAGGTAATGAATTGACTTTCTTTTGTTTATAGAAAATCTTTTTGCAAAACTTCAAACTTATCTTTTCGAAAAGATCCTGTTGCCTAAGCCAAGAATTCTCATTTTTAAGTTCGAAAATTCTTTTAAGAGAAGATTTGAGATTTAAACAAAGTTCATTTATATACTTAAGAACTTTAGTAGGAAATTCTGAATGACCTACCTCGATTTCCTCATTGGATTCTAAGTCTATGTCAGTCGGACTCGATTAGATTCGTATCCAGTCCGAATGTGCCATCAAACATATATTTCTTTGCTCATCATCTTTTTTCATTGATCTTTTCTACCAATTATGCTTGTATTGTCTTCTTCCACTGAATTTCCTTCCTTTTCTATTCAACTTTCTGAATTTCTTGATCATAAAAGCAAATTCTTCATCATCCATGTCATTTTTTTGAGTCTATATCATCAAAATCACCGTTAGATTTTAAAGCAATGGACTTTTTTTTTTTTTTTTTTTTTTTTTATCTTTGGGATCTTCATCGTTGATTTGTTCCACTTCATAGGATTGAAGAGTGCCAATCAGTTCATCAACAGAGAGTAGCATAATCCTCTGAGTCTCTCGGATTGAGGTCTTAATATGGTTCCAATCTTTTGAGAGACCTTGCAAAAGTTTGTTGACCTTCATTGGAGCAGAAATTGGCTGATCTTGATATGCCAATCCATTTACAATTTCCGTAAAATGACTGGATATATCTCCAATCGACTCTCCTTGCTTCATCTTGAAGGATTTATATTTGCCGAGTAGAAAGTTTACTTTTGTCTCTTTTACACGATCGGTTTCTTCATAAGTGACGTGAAGTCTATCCCAAACTTCTTTTGCTATTTCACATGAAGATATTCTGTTATATCCAGTAGGAGACAATGCGCAATATAAAGAATAAATGACTTTTGCATCAAGAGCTTCTCCTTTAGACAACTCCATCCGAGACATAGGAGCAGGGGGTTTGGTTTCTTTGTCTTTGCCATTCTTATTTGATGTAGACGCAGCAGTGGGATTGATTCATTTTTCCATAACATCCCATTGCAAGGGATCTTTGGATCTTAGGAATGCCTTCATTTTGTTTTTCCAAACGTTGTATTCCTTTCCATCAAAATAAGGTGGCCTGGTGTTGCTTTGCCCTTCCATAAGTCCTGATGCCAAGATACTAGCCATAGATCTTTAGCTTAAGAAGTAAAACACTTCAACAAAATAAGCACACGAGCTTTGATACCAATTGAAAATGCTAGTATGAACACCTAGAGGGGGTAAATAGGTGTTTAAAATAAACATTGACAAATAGATGCGAAATAAAATAAAGGAGTTCAGGAAAGAGAATAAGAACACATAATTTATAGTGGTTCAGCTTAGATCAAGCCTACGTCCACTCTCCCATGCTAACAACCTTCTGCTAGATTCTACTATGCAATCAATAAGAGATTACAACTTTGAGTGCAAACATTTAGTGGTAGATTACATTATCTCACTAAGTCACTCTTTTGGCATTTCTCTCAAGATCACATCGTTTAAGCTCACGAAAGACAAGTGTATGATCAAAAGTCGCTTAGACATTGGAATTATAAATTCTACGCTCCGTCTCTTATTTGCTCATTGGTCATTGATCTCTTTAAATACTCATCTACTTCCAAACTAGCCGTTAGACAGTATCTAGATGATCGTCTTCCAATCTACCCATTGGACAAATCTGTATCTAGAAGATCTGATAGCCGTTGAGTGATAGAAGTATAATCCCAAATTGATTCTGATCGCTCATACAAACAAAATCTTGGTTTCCATAAGTAGAGCTTATTTGTATAGAAAGTTCTTGTCTTCAATATCCAGTTGTCAATCAATTAGATTGAGTCAATAAAATCTATTTTGATGTAGAATCCAAACCAGATCACTAGCCGTTATATGTTTAGGGCTTGTGTTATGATTTGTCTTGTTCTAGATGTAAAGTCTGAGAGTAATAGACTTTACAATCGAAGTCTGAGTGCAATAGACTTTACAATCTGAGTCTGAGCATATTATGCTTTTGAACAAATCTAGCTTTAAGGTCTGGACACAGTTTGAATAAGTTCAGCTTCAGCGTATAGTCTGTCTTCTGGTTTTTCCAACCATATATTTTGATAATATCATTTACACGTTCTATCATCTGCATAGTTTATTACTCAATCATAAAACACGTTAGTAGCCTTTGATTTATTTTGTCATCTTCAAAACATCATAAGAGATTTCCCTAACATAAACAACATGTTGATGCTTGCTAATGCTTACAAAACATAGCAAGATCTTTCAGACCATGCTGTTGCTAATCTTTTAGTCATAGGATTCACTGGACAACTAAAATATTGGTGGGATAACTATTTAACTGATGAACAGAGAATACAAATTTTAACTGCTTATAAGATAGATGACTTTGGACAATGCATAAATGATGAACAAGGACATCTCATCCAAGATGCGGTGAATACACTCATTTACTCTATTTCACAACACTTCATAGGAGATCCTTCACATATTAGAGATAGGAACCAAGACCTCCTATCCAATATGAGGTGCAAATCTCAAGGAAGATTTAGAGAATACAAAGAACTTTTCCTTGAAAGAGTCTTTGTTAGGCCATATTGCAATCAACCCTTTTGGAAAGAAAAATTCTTAGTAGACTTACCCCAAATAATAGGTAACCAGGTTAGAGATAGAATTAAAGAAGAATATAGTGACCAAATACCTTATGACCTACTCTCTTATGAAGAAATAGTCTCGTACGTTTATAGGCAATGAACATAAATGTGTAATACAACAAATTACAAAGACAACTCAAAGAAGAACAATTTCTCACAAATAGAAGTTTAGGAGATTTTTGTGCTCAATACGACCCCTCTTATAATGACAAAACAAAGCCAAAATGCAAAGGAACTTGCCCTTCTGAAGAGAAACAAAGAAACATTGCAACAAACCTCAACCTCATTGGAATAAACGTAGGCACCAAAATAACCAAAATAAACCTCAGATTGATAAGAAAAATTTTAAAGACATTAAATGCTACTCTTGTGGTAGAAAATGTGATATATCAAAATACTGTAGAATCAATAAAAGATTGAATGAACTATCTTTAGATGACAATACTTTAAACTAGTTTAATAACATCTTTGTAGAAACTTAGGATACTTCTTCTGATGAACTTCTTGAGGAAGAAGGTCTTCAAATAAATGAAATAGAAACCTCTTCTGATTCAGAATATGAAGATGCCTCTCCTGACAAACCCATTCTTGAAATAAATATGTTAACAAAAGAAGAAGAATTCCTCCTCAGCATTGCTGATAAAATAACCGACCCTAAAGCCAAAAAAGAATACTTAGATGGATTACACTATGCTATGAATATTACCACTAAGCCCAATACTTCCTACAATCTCAAAGACATCTTGAATAGAAACAAAAAACCTGAGTCCAAACTTATAAATATTAATGATCTTCAAAACGAAATAAAACAACAAAAATTAGAAATACAAGCCTTGAAAGCAACCCAACTAGAAATGAAATAAGAAATTTCTAATATAAAATCTCTTGTCATAAAAGGAAAGAAAAATTAGAAGACCAAAATGAAATCACCAATACTTCTAATACTTCGACTGACCTTTCTTATGTTATTAACAAAATAACATCTGTGAAATGAATAATAAATATAATGATAAAAATCAATAATGAGTATATCATTAAAACAACAGCACTCTTTGATATAAGAACTAATCTCAATTGTATCAAGGAAAGCCTTGTTCCAACAAGATACTTTGATAAAAATTTTGAATTCTAAAATCGGTCTCGGAGACAAATTAAATATCCAATACAAATTGCCAAAAGCCTTGATAGTAAAAGATCAAATGTCTTATAAAACATCTTTTCTTTTAGTTAAAAATAAGAGGCAACAAGTAATTCTTGGAACGCCTTTCATACAATTAATCCAACCTTTTACAGTTACTAATGAAGGTATTTTTTTTTTTGGTCGGTCTAATGAAGGTATTGAAACTCATGCTCTAAATAGAAAAATCACTTTTAACTTGATAACAAAACCATAGAAGAGAAGCTTAAATATTTTACAAGAACACTCTATTTCAGAAATAAATTGCCAAATAAAAGACAAAGACAACCAGCTTGAATTCTTAAAAGAAGATTTAGAATTCAAGAGAATAGAAGAAAATCTTATAAAACTGAATATCACAGAAAAAATAGCTTCCCTACAAAAACACATAAAAAAAAACTATACGCTCTACTTTACCCAATGCTTTTTGGGAAAGAAAGAAGCATATTGTTGATTTACCTAATGAACAAGATTTTTCCGAAAACAAAATACCTACAAAAGCTCGCCCTACACAAATGAATCAAGAAGTTCTGAAATTTTGCCAAATAGAAATACAAGATCTCTTGAACAAAAAACTCATAAGAAAAAGCCAATCACCATGGAGCTATTATGCTTTTTATGTTAATTAAAATGCTGAACTAGAAAGAGGAATTCCCAAATTAGTTATTAATTATAAACCTCTAAATACAGCCCTTAGATGGATAAAATATCCAATACCCAATAAAAAATATTTGCTTAACAGATTATGTAGATCAAAAATATTTTCAAAATTTGATATGAAGTCAGGATTTTGGCAAATACAATTAAGTGAAAAGGATAAATACAAGACAGCTTTTACTGTTCCTTTCGGTCAATACGAATGGAATGTTATGCCATTTGGTCTCAAAAATGCCCCTTCAGAATTCCAGAGAATCATGAATGAAATCTTTAATCCTTATTCAAAATACATTATAGTTTATATAGACGATGTTCTAGTTTTCTCTTCTAATATAGAACAGCATTTCAAACATCTTTCTACTTTTATAAAAATAATCATACAAAATGGTTTAGTAGTTTCTCCTACTAAAATTGCACTCTTCCAGACAAAAATTAGATTCCTAGGTCATTATATCCATTTAGGCACTATAATTCCCATAGAAAGATCTATCTCATTTACTGACAAATTCCCAAATGAGATTAAAGACAAAACACAATTACAAAGGTTCTTAGGCAGTCTCAATTATATTATAGACTTCTTTCCTAATATAAACATCTTTTGCAAACCCTTACACCAAAGGCTACAAAAGAATCCTCCGCCATGGACTTCAATCCATACAAACATCGTCAAACAAATAAAGACTCATGTTAAAGAAATACCATGCTTACATCTAGCTGACCCATCTACTTTCAAAATAGTTGAAACAGATGCCTCAGAGATAGGATATAGTGGCATCCTTAAACAAGTCAAAAATAACAAAGAACAAGTGGTTTAGTTTATCTCAAAACATTGGAATTCTACCCAACAAAACTATTCAACAATCAAAAAAGAAATACTTGCTATAGTTTTGTCTATATCAAAATTCCAAGGAGATTTGTTAAACCAAAAATTTCTCTTAAGAATTGATTGCAAATCAGCCAAAGACATTTTACAAAAAGACGTATTAAACATTGCATCAAAATAGATTTTTGCCATATGGCAAGCCATACTTTTAGTATTTGATTTCGACATTGAATTTATAAATGGTTCTTCAAATTCATTATCTGATTTTCTCACAAGATAATTTTCATAGGGGACACCAATATGCCAAGACCCAAAAAAGACAAAGATAAAGACAAAGCCATTGTCGAAACCTCCAATACACCACCAAAGCCAATAGGCTTGACACCAATCAAATCATGGCTTCAGATAGCTAAAGAAAACCAATCATTCCTACAACAAAGCACCCAACACCAAATACCCTTTCAAAAGAGAAATCCATACCAACCCTAGCCTAACTAGCCAACATACTACCCAAAGAAACACTAGAATTACTTGCCCAATCTTTACAAAAAATAGTAAAGAATGAGCCATCTAGTGCCATTGAGGTAAGCAACAATCCCTCCCCACTTGCTGCACAAAGACAAGCGGAATATAAAAGAATTTCGAATGAGGTGGTCATTAGGCCACATGCAACCCCTCATTCAAAAAAATCAAAATTCTTTCCAAAGACATCATTTCAAAAAATCTTGACTGTAGAGGATGGATTCTTCGACGAAGATCCAATCAAATTTGCAAAAAACATCTTTCCAAAAAAATTGGTTTTTCAAAATACACAATACAAATAAAACCATTGCTTATTATGAGCAAATTTTAGTAGAGACAGAATCAGTAAGATTCACTCACTTTGTTGATAAAAATAACACAAAAAATATCCTATACTTCACTATATCCATCAATAAAGTCATACACCTCTCACTTTGGGGAGCCTCACCTCATACATCCAAAAATTTCCAAGCTCGAATTACCCAAAACCTACCATATTCCTCCTCATACACATATTGGGACTACCAACAAGTTTGGTGGAATGTCTTCTTCCGACAAAATACTAACCTCCAACACACTTGGCTATTATTTTTCAAAAACAACTTCCCAAGACAAAACCTATCAAACTGGTTTGACTCCTGGTGGGATCTTTTTGGTTTTCTAGAGATAATACTACATCCCACAGTCAAACAAGGATATCAAATATTTCATCAATACTTCATACCAACACCAAATGATACAAGGTTTCCATGCCTTATGTATTTTTTTATAATATTAAAAATCTCATAGGTAATAGCATGGGAATTCAAATATAATACGTTTACCAAACCCGGTGTACCTTTACTTGTCCAAAAATACAAGACAAAATGGTCGGATGGATTCAAATACCATGAACAGGGATTTGAAACTGCGGCTAAAACTTGGCTAAATAGCCAAAAAACTCAGATAACTACAGTTCCATCAAATACATCATTTTTACAAGAAAAATCCATGGCAAGTGTAGCACTTGTTGTAGTGCGAGTAGAAAGGAATACTACAATGTCCTCGAAGAATGCTCTCAGAAGCGGAACAATCACAATGTGGATCTTCCAAATCATAAGACAGTTAAGATGGATCCTCACAGTTACATCATAGTGAAAATACCAATGAAGACAACTGCTACGGGATTAGTCTAGCCCGAAATTAAGATAGGATATCACATGCCAATACTGTTGCAGCGACGCAAGGGCTATACATTGTAGCAAGATAGGCATACACTGTTCACTCAGTACTATTCACTCAACACTGTTTACCCAGTACTGTTCACTTTACACTGTTCAACATTGTAGCATTTTCACTATAGCACCCTTTATAAATACACTTATTTGACACAGAAAGGGGGCACTCGAATTTTCATATCTCACTTCTGTTGGAGAAAACTTCCTTATTTGTTTTGAAGCTGACAAAACGTTTCCATCAATTTAGTCTAAAGATTTGCAGACTCTTTCATCAACGTCTGAAGACACTAGACCACCGGACTCAAGATTTAAAGTCTGCCCTCATTGACAATTTCTAGACTGTTGAAGAAGACTTATCCAGAATCGAGTATTTCTTTAAGGATTTGATTTGAGCGGCTAAAGAAGATGTCACGGCTGGAGATAGCATCTAAAGATCTATTATTCGTATTGGAAAAAATTCGAGTAATTTGGATTCGTTGATTGGCGAAGTATATATGGAAGGTTCTATTTATGGAAACCTAGATCCTGATTGTATGGGCGAGCATGATTGGTGGGCTATCTTCACATTCCTTAAGTAACTCGAGATCTCTCTAATTGATTCTATCCAATGGGTAGATTAGAAGAACTCTTTTGGAAGGTGCCAACGGTTATGAAGGCATGGAGGAGTATATAAGGAAGATGCTCTAGTTATTCAAGTGTGTGCGAGATAGAGAAATTCCAAAGTCTGAAGCTCCTTCTTCTTTGTTGATTCAATTGTTGTGCGTAAACTTGTACTCAAAAGAGAGTTTAGATTCTTGTGGGATCTTGAGGAAGTGTAACAAAGTCTCTACACTGTGGAATCAAGGACGTGATACTGTAACGACTCTTTTGATTCATAGTGAAATCCAGCCGGTGGGCTGTCAATGCGGGAGAGTGGATGTAGGCTTGGATTAAGCCGAACCACTATAAACCTTGTGTTCTTATTCTCTTCCCTGAACTTTTTACTTTGTTTGTAAGTCTATTTAATTGTTAAAGTATGATTCCTTTTGTAAAGTCTATTGTCAACCGGACTCTAGTTAAAAGAAAAAGTTGTATACTATATCTTGCAAAATTTGCCTTTGCACCTATTCACCCCCTCTAAGTGCTCATACTAGCTCTTTCAACTTCTCTTTTCTTCCTCACTCCCTCTTGTAAACCCTCATCCTTTCAAGCCTCAAGATTTCTTACCTTGTACCCCTGGTTACAAAGTAAGTTTGTTTTCAAATACATCTAGCATAATTTATATAGGGTTACCAACTTACATGATAGTTGGTTAACCATTTATAAATTATGCTAGATGTATTTGAAAACAAACTTACTTTTCAAATACATCTAGCATAATTTATATAGGGTTACCAACTTACATGATAGTTGTTGTTGTTGTTGTTGTTATTATTATTATGGTTTTATTTTTCTTTAGAGCTAGTGAGGGTCATCGACGGCTCTCACCGACTATGAAACCCCTACCTGGATTGGGTGAGGGGCACCTCGCCCTTGACCATGAAGGCCCTAGGCAAGGTCGTCAGGGCCTTGTCAGTCGCTGGCAAGGCCATGAGGGTCCTTGCTAGCTTTGGCTTCACCTTGCCCAGGGTTGGTGAGGTTGTCATGCCCTTGCCTATGGCCTTCGCGGCTAGATTTGTGCAAGCACTACCTCGTAGGGGTGAGTGTAGTTCCTAGGTAAAACCGAGAATCGGAGAACTAAATCGCAGGGTTCGGTTCGGTTCCCAGTTCTAAAGAGACCGGTTCCGGTTCTTGATTCCTTTTTTCTAGGAATCGGTGGTTCCCGATTCTAGTTCTTATGAGAACGGAACTAGAACTAGAACCGGAACCGGTTAGGATTCCAATAAAACCCCAAATCAATTTCATTGTTTACCTCCCTTAATTTAGTTCTCCTTTGAGTCTTCTCCCGTTCTCTACCTCTACCTCATCGTTGACGTTGCTCACCCTTGACGCCACCGCCAGATGTTGCTCGCCCTTGATGCCGCCGCCGAATGCTGCTGACCCTCAATGCCGCCGCCGGACGCCACTCGTCCCATTGCTGGACGCTGTCACCCCTCACTTGCCTCGCCGCTCAGCCGTTGGCCCTCGATGCCTGGATGCCGTCGGTCCTCGCTCGCCTTGCCGCTAATCTCATCAAATCTTCGCATTCAAGTTTATGCTGTCGTGTCTGGACTTAACGGATGTTTTTTTTTTTTTTTTTTAGGCAGGAGCTGGAGTTCATCCACAAGAGCTAGAGCACGGTTAGGTACTGGTCGGGCGTCTTCTCCACCATGCTCTCTCATCTCATCGCTACGAACTCGGCCCACTTGATCACGCCTCTCGTGCTCATTCGAGGTATGATTACCTTCTCTCTTTCTCTCTCTTTCTCACTTTGTTAGTTGGTCCTTGGGTTTAATCCGTTATTGGGTGAAATCGGAAATCTCGTGTGGAAGATGGACAGGACCCTTTATTTTCTTATGCATTTCTTGAGAGCTTGAGAGAAATTATTGGAGCTTTTCTTTGCTGGGTAAATTAAAGTTTTGAACTTTGGTCCTTGTGCTGCGGTTTCAATCCATGGTAACTGAAGTCAAAATTGCTTCTGAGAGAGTAATTCCTGTTCGGGTACTTTTGGATCATGAGCAAACTAATTCTCTTTTTTTGTTGCCTGACATGATTGATAGAATCAGAGAAGAAATTTATGAATTTTTTTCCTTAAATTAGTGTAGCTTTCAATTTGATCCTGAAATGTCTGCTTCATTGCTTGATGTAAGAGAAACTGAAAGAGAAGGTGGGGGAATTCTTTGCATGTGAGTTTGAGCTCTGTATCGAATTTACTGGTCTTTTCCTAAATTTTTTCGATCTGTTCATGTGTTCATGAAACTTGAAATCTGTCATTTTGGTCTTAAATAAGATGTTTTTGCCTAAAACCTTTTTTCCGTGACATTGTGTACTGTGTAGGATGTCTTATTGTACAACTTCTTTGGCACATCACCTCTGAAACATCAATGGAGGCTCATTTATGGATACATGAAGGAGCAAGCTTTGCTTGATGACAACTCTCAATGGTCTTCCCCAAGTTTTGATGATGCGAAGCACAATATATTATGCTCCGAATTGAAACAATTGTATGTCGCAATTACTCGAACAAGGCAAAGATTGTGGATTTGCGAGAATGCCCTGGAGTTCTCCAAACCAATGTTTGACTATTGGAAGAAGAAGTGCCTCATTCAAGGTAGGTTGGTAGATCATGCTCTTTTTCTTTTACAGGCGCTATACTTTTTGCCCTGTTCTTTCCATCATTGTTTTGCTAATTCTTTTCATCGTATTTTATTTGACAGGAAGATGATTTAGATGAGTCAACAACTACACCAAGTTCTAATTTTGCAAACATTTTTATGAAGTTTCTGTTGTTTAGTTTGAATGGCAACTTCATAATTTTAAACGACCTCAGTATTAGCTTCTATTTGCCTTGTTGATTCTGTCATGTAAACGGTCATCATGATGTAGCTCGTTCGTCTGCTTACATATCAAGCCTAGATATTAAGAGGTTTTTTCTTACCTTTTACCAAAAAAAAGATATTAAGAGGTTTTTAGCCTTTGCAGTGTGCAGGAGACTATGATGGATGTTGTCATAGGTTCATAAAGTTCATAGAGAATTCAATTTTATTATGTCGTATGCTGTTGGTACTTCTTTTTTTTTTTATAATTTAAATCTGATATAGCAAAACTAAGTTTGCATGTAAACTTAAGAGTGGTTTGGAATATCACAATGCTGGGTTATAACATCAGACTCAACTTTTCCTTAAGATCTTACCCAATGGTGAGACTGAGCAATTGTTGCATAGTTTACCTCAAAAACATGAGACCAAAAAAGGAAAAAAAAAAGAACCTGTTGGAATCTGTGATAGGGTAGATTCCAGGTTTTTGGTTCCGACGGGTAGATTCCAGGTTCCAAAAAATGAGGAACCTGAACCCGATGGTAGATTATAGGTTCCAGATGGAACCTTTAAAGAACAAGGAACCACTCACCCCTACTAGCTCGCCCTCACTGTGAAGGTCCTAGGTGAGGGCATCGCGACCTCACCAACCGCAGGTGACACCACCCAAAGTTGGTGAGGGCATTGTGACCTTGCCAGCTATGGGTGAAGCTGCGGGGGCCCTTGCCTATGGCTACCCAAAGCAAGAGAGGGCCCTTGTAGCCTCGCCGGCCTTACCCAGTGCCTTCATTGTTGAGGGCGAGGCGGTTTAGCAAGGGTTTTGCAACCAATAGGGGTTACTGGTGACTCTACCCTTGTTGGCCCTAAAGAAAAAAAAAAGCTAAAATAAAATAAAAACTAAAAAAATTCCACGTAGAACGTTTGCCCAGAAGTGGCACTTAAGTAAGCGATTTTATTCCGATATAGCACTCAAGTAAGCAAAAAAAAAAAAGTTTTGACACTCAAGTGAGTGTCGTACAAAAGTTTTGACACTTCTAATATTCTTCTCCCCCAATTCACATTGACTCACAATCGGTTCAGATTTCAATTTTCTTTTTTGAAATATTATAAAAAGGTTTGGTGGAAAAGAAAAGACATTGGGTAAATTTTAATATTAAGAAGAGATGCGATTTTTGTTCACCAAACCTGAATAAAAGAAGTGGTTATTCTTTTCATTATCCAAACTGAAACCCAAATCAAATAAAAAATGTACGAGAATTCGGTTCGGTTCAATTTGAATCAGTTCCAATTCAGGCTTAGTTCTGACGCCCCTACTTTGTAAGTAGGGCATTGGAAAGCCTCATAATGCAAGCTGAGAGTGTATTTTTATGACCTTATTTGCTCTACGTGTTTTTGTGTGTTGTGTGAGAAAAGCTATTGTAATAATGGTAAGGGTGAGCTTTTACTACTTATAAATAATGTGTACAATAGTCTGTGTGACAGATTTTATTTATTTATTCATGTGTTATATTTGTACCTCATTTTTCATAAATGTATATTCCAAATTGCCCACTATAATTTCTCATGTCCTCACCACCATGCTTCTATACCTAGCAACAATGAATTATAAGTGATGTATATTTTTCGAACGAATTAAACTCCAAAGAAACCATTAACAACCTCATGGGCGAGAGCATTGCCCGACTCACCTATGCTTTCTATCCAATTTAACTATTTTTTTAGGAAAATGCCCTCGGGTTGTGCCCAGAAGTATTTTCGTGTATCGGTGATATTACACGTATTATAGATGATGTACAATTTGCCACGAGATTTAGATATTGAATGGTGTTATTCATCTCGACCTTCATCGCACAACTCATTTTGAGGAAAGCGCCGTGTGAGATTTTCATAGGGACCCAACTCTGTGGTAATGATATATATCTCCTTAACGAAGTCGAGTGCTCAATATGTATTTATTGTTAAGAGGGGATGTTCAAAACTCTTCAAACACTTAAATAAGTCGTCATTTGGACAGCAATGTCCACGTTCCGCACGTAACGGTTTATTTCCGAGTAAACAAATCCATCGCGACAATTACAAAGTTTCATTGTCAATGAGTTAAAGCCATTTCTAGAAAGCCTCGATTACCCCAAAGAGAGTGCTTCGATCCTGAAGCAGTTTGCTCCAAGTAGTTTGCTCTGCAAATCTCTCTGCCTTCCCCTGCATCTATTGAGTTTTGGACTTTAGAACAGAGCGCGTGAGACTCATGAAAATGACTAGGTTGGCTAATTTATTGACCGCACATAGGGAATACTAGCTTTCAATGCCTCTTTCTACTCCCTCTTTCGTTTTCTTTTTTACTTTTTAAAGTAAATTTCCCTGAATATTTACACTGAAAATATTTACTTCTGCACATGGCAACGATCGGCAGAAGAGAAAAGGATTATCGTTGGGCATACATGGCTGATTGAGGAGGCAAGAGATTAATTGCAATCTTTATATGAATGTTTATAGATAAAATTAAGTACAATTTAAGAGCCAAAATCATGATATTTATGAAAATTTATAAGTAACATAACCAAAAATTTGAGGAAAATTACCGTCCTTTAAAAAGGGAAGTTACTAAGTCCAAGAAAAATAGACAATCATGGATCCCGATCAGCTCTCAAACCTTCCAAGAGTGAAGTAAAGCACCTGTTTTCATTACTATGATGGACAACTCCCATTCATAAAGCACGACGCAATACAATCGGCTTAAAGAATGTCCTTGTTGCGTCCATATCCCAGATATTGGTTCGGATCTCACACCATCGCCAAAATTACAGTGAAGCTCCTGGTCATTTAAAGCATCAGGGGCATGAGAAATTGTCATCACCTAGTAAAGAACGAACAAAATGATGCATAATCGATACATAAAGACATTGAGTAACCGTATGAACATGTGAGATGGATATAGGCATGACAAAAAATAAGAAAGAGCACAACATGGTTCCTACCAGTTTTTAGACCGCACAGGATGTTACTTTCGACAGGATCAAGGCCACAAATCCATCATCAGATTAAGCGATCTATTAGTAGCATGTCAATTGACAAACAAAGTTGCATATAGATCCATGGAAATTCATCATGTCAACATTGGTGACCTGGATTTGATAAAAGTAAAAATGTTATGATGGTGCCTCCAGTGGCTTATTAATCCACGACAGAATAAATTAGCATAAGCTACTGAAAATGCAATCAAAACTACATGGACATAAGTAGTTGCCATGATCAATCAATTGTTGAAAGTGTTATTCCACATTGGTTAAATAAAGAGTTTCAAGAGGGGTTATATACATTGAGTCTACCTCTAACTAATAATTTAAGCTTTTGGGTGGAACTATTGCTAACAAGTAATGAATTTCTTTTTTATTATGCATGAATGAATTAAAAAAACACACAGAAAACATCCTCTGTTCTAGGAAACGAACCTCAATAGAAACTTGGAAAAAGGTAATACTCTCTATTTGCATAAGAACATATTCATGTCATGTCAAGGATGAAGAATCCTTTTTTGTGACTAATGATGCATAATGACATGCAATCTACTTCGAAGGCATTATTATCTCATTTCATTCCCACCAGGATCACAAGCTAGATAATGCTGAAGCATTGCATTCACTTAGTCGAGCAATTTCCCCGAACAATAAGACATCAACGCAACCCCATGCCAAACTGAAATTACTAATGTGAAGTAGGTACTCTTAACTGAATACAATGCTTTGCCTGCTGTATTTACAATTACTAGGAAACACATATGATCTCCAAAACCCGATCTCTGTTGTGTTGCTGTCATGTGAATATTCTTCAGATTCTACAGGGGGCATATGTGTTCTCCATCATTTTGGCATTCTCTTTGTATGAATTATAATGAAAGAACATGATTTCTCTCATCGGATTCAGAGACATGCATCAACCTGATGTGGAAATTAAATTACACTTACAGTTGGAAGTCCTCACTTTTGATGCGGTACCTATTAAGCTCTTCACAAAATAAAAAAAAAATCATACGCACAGCTGCTCCCACTTCATTTCGGTGGCCAAGCTTTGAAGATTTTTTGTCCCTACCATCTGTGACAGTCTGATTTTCGAGTCTGTTTTCAATTGAATGAATTGGGCTTTTCATCAACGCGCCTATAGTTATTCTCTTTGAGCTGATCACTCACGAGTTAACTAGTCTAACAGGTGAAGCCATTAACGAATTTAAACGCGACCGACTTGAGAATTCGACCAGAAATCGACTGCTCGACCGTGCGAATCTGCAAGGGTCAATATGGCACCATCAAAATTGATCAGAGACCAGAGATAGGTCGATTCGACAGAGGCATGTAATTAAAGCGTGGGTGATTCCACCTAATTGCAAAATTCATGTCGAACGGCACTAGATCAATTTTTTTGTCGTTTTTGTACCCTGTGTCTGTATTTGAAACCTCGAGATTTTCACAACAATCGAGAGTAGCCAATGTGTCAAAGATGCACAATGTGCCTCGAAAATAATCGACCATAGGTCAAATGTGCTAAAAATTCCTAAAAGTTACCCGATAAGTTAGGTCGCGCTAAAATCGCATCCGGTTGAAATTAACCACGAAATTGAACCCAATTTTAGAAATTGAAAGTTTTGGCATGTCATGATTTTTATATTAGAAATGTTGACTCATCTTCTAGAGAATTTTTGGCAAGTCCGGGATTTTCGGCGAAAAATCAAAGTTGGCCTATTTTGGACTGGGAAATTTGGAGGACCGTTTTTAGGTGGATTTTTGGCCTCCAAGATGGATCAATTGTGAGGAAAATCATGAAATTGATGTGGATATCTTAGCTGGAATTTTTGGGCACCAATTGGATTGAATTGAATAGGAATTGAGTGGAAATTGGAGGGGAATTGAGTGAAATTCGTAGCCATGGGGGCGGGGGGGGCTGCAACATTTTAGCTTAATCCTTGGCTTCTTGGAGAAGATTGGTGAGGGAAAATGGGCTGTGGATGAGGCTAAAGCTGGTGGGCGCCAAGTGATGATGGTTTAGGATATTTCTTGAAGACTTTGGTGGCCTTTGTCCCCCTCAAGCCAACGGAACTTCTTCTTCCTCAGCAATTCCTCCATTGTTGCTGTTTTGAGAGCCAAGACCAAGAAAACGAGCCAACCCGCCTTGCCACCTACCGGAAGAAAACCGAGCCAAGCCCCCTTGCCACCGACCAGAAGAAAACCAAGCCAACCCCCTTGCCACTGACCACCTTTCGTCACCGAAGCCGCACGCCCACATGCCGTCCCGCTCGCTGTCGTGCCCGAGCCCCGCGTCCATGCCGTCGCTCGCGTGCCAACCCGGCGTCCCGAAGCCCTTGACTACTGTGACATCCTGAAATTTTAGTCTTGTTTTCAATTAAATAAATTGGGCCTTTCATCGATGCATCTATAGTGCTGTTTTTTGAGCTGATCACTCATGAGATAACTGACTATTTGGGAAAGCCATTAAAGGATCTTAATGCAAAAGACTTGAGAATTCGACCAGAAATCGACTACTCGACCGTGCTCATCTGCAGAGATCATTACGACACAGTTAAAAATCGATCAGAGATCAAAGATAGGTTGTTTTGACTGAGATAAGTGATCAAAGTGTGGGTGATTCCACCAGATTGCAAAATTTTCGTTGATCGGCACTATGCCGATTTTTCTGTCGTTTTGATACCATATGTCCGTATTTAAAGTCTTGAGATTTTCATGACAATTGAGGATCGCCAATGTATCGAAGATGTACATTGTGACTCGAAATAAATCAATCACTGGTCAATTGCACCAAAAATTTCTAAAAGCTACTTGGTAGGCAAGGTCACGCTAGAATCGCGTCAGATTGAAATTAACCGCGAATTTAAATCAGATTTCAGAAATTGAAAGTTTTGCCATGTCACGAGTCATTTTAGGAACGTCGACTCATCCTCCAAAGATTTTTCTATAAATCGAGATTTTTGGCAAAATTTTAAGGTGAGGTCGTTTTTGTCCGGAAAATTCAGGGGACCATTTTTTATCGCGTTTTTGGGATGCAAGTTAGTTCTATTAGTAAGGAAAAATTTCAATTTGATCGTGGACCCGATAGGGGAATTTATACAGGCTGAATTGCATCAATTCAAGAGAGAATTGAAGAGGATTGGGGGAAATTTGCTTCAAAATTTGTAGCCCCATGGTCCCTCCACCTTTGGACCATCTCAATAGCTTCTAAAGGAAGCTTTGTGCTTGGAAAAATTGCAAAGGAAGCCAGCAAACCGGTGGGCCATGGTCAAGGGGACAGAGGGGTGAAGTTGAAGCCATTTGGGATCCTCCAAGCTTGGTTGTCCTCTTCTTCTTCCTCTGCATATGCTTTCCCCATTTTCCCGCAACCTTGAAGCTTCCTAGAACTAGAGAAGTTAACCAACAGCTCCCCCTCCACCGTCGACGCCCCCTGCCACTTGTTGAAGTTGCCGAGCGTCCGTCACAGCCACCACGAGCCCCCGCGCAAACCGTGTCAGTCCCGTGCGCCGTTCCGCCTCTTTCCACCTCCAGCCCATCCCTTGAGCCTGCCCAGCCATCGTCGCAAGTTGTTCCTGCTGCCTGGACCGCCGTACGTCGCCGTCCGCCTCTGCCCGACATGTTGCAGCACATCCCCAGTTGCCTTCGCCGTTTCTAGCCCAAGCCGAGCCCAAGCAGCTCTCTTTGCCCACTGTCCAAAATCTGAAACCCAGCAAGTCTTGTGGACTTCGAGGTCTGCTTTGGACTGCTTCCGAACCTCGCTTGGTGCCCCTTCTTTGGAGTTTGTGACTCGCCTTCGCGTCCTTGTCATAGTGAACTCACCGACTCACAAATCCAGTGAGTTTGCTTACTAATCTCCACTTAAAGAGTTAATTATGCTTAAAGGCTGATTAGTTTAGGTTAAGTATGGATTAGGTGGTTAGTTAGAACGGATTAACAAACAAATTATTCGTTTATGCATGTTAGGTGGTTAGAGTAGTGCAATTAGAGACTAGATAAGCTGTAGTATTTATCTAGATAGGTTCGTTAGTTTTCTGAGCCCGTTTCGGTATGTAATTAGGCTTTTTCGACCTAAGTTTGCATTTATAGCATTTATTGGTATTTATTTAGTTAATTTTGGTAATTATTTAATTGATTATTATTTTTCGGAAATTAGACCCGGGATAGTCGGTGACCGGAATTTTGTGCTGATCGCAATGGTATGATTGGTTTATTTAATTGAGTCTTTGGATTATGCAAATTGTGTGTTAGTAGATATTTTGGGTATTTATCCCAAAATTTAATAATTTTAGTATTTAATTAGAAAATTACTTGGTGTCGGTTTACAGGGCTAATTTTTTTTTTATCGACTATATAATTAGTGAGATTTTATAAAATAAAGATGTTATATTTTTTGCTTTGAGACCTACCGTATACTCACACATAATTATTTTACCGGGTATTATGAAAACTGTGAAATTGTTAGTGGATGAGTATAATATACTTAAATCAGCTTCGGTGAGCATATATCAACTTTGGTGAGCTATACTATCTATCGTTATCAGCTTAGGCGAGCATTCATTTACATTAGCTTAGGTGAGCAATGATTGTTTCAAGGAAACAACTTGATAGATAGTATTGGTTGATAGATAGTATTGATTGATAGATAGCAGTGAATTGGGTTGAATGATTTGATTTGAGTTGAAATGACTAGTTGAGTGGTTGAATTGTACTGACTTGTAAGAAGAGACTAAGGCAAAAGTAAGTCCTCTATCTCGTGCGTGACTAGATAGCCTTTGGGCATATTTCCTTCCTAGTCGGGACTCAGGGGGTGAACTTATTGAGACATTGTCTCACCCTATTGTGGGATAACATTTACAAGTCCTTAGATGGCTGTACCTCCTGAACATTTTGACCAGCCAAAGAAGGTCACCGAGCAGCACACTCAGATTCCTCTCCCTGGGAGTCAAGGAGCCTAGGTCTACGAACTCGTAAGATCCATTGTCTGGGTTGGTGAGGGTTTACCCGCATAAGGTGCCCCATCAATTCAGATCGTGGTATCATTACGGGTGAAATGGACCTAGAGAAGGCCGCCTTTTGGAGTCTGAGATTCCTTGGTCAGTGCTGGAGATAGCTTTTGGTGAGGGTACGGCTTACCCTCCTGGTGGTTCAGTGGTGGACCTGAGTTGTCGGATCCAGGGTCCCCGGAGTATTCAGTTGAAGACTTGAATGCTTAGAGGATCTGTGACATCCTGAATTCTTCAATTCTGCTTTCAATTAAATTAATCAGTCCTTTCATTGATGCGCCTATAGTGCTATTCTCAGAGCTGATCACTTGTAAGATAACTAGACCATCCAGAGAAGCCATTAAGGAATTTTAATGCATTAGACTTGAGAATTCGACCGGGAATCGGCTACTCGACTGTACTCATCTGTAGAGGTCATTACGGCACAATTAAAAATCGATTAGAGATCAGAGATAGGTCGGTTCAACTGAGATGTGTGGCTAAACGTGGGTGATTCCACTAAATTGAAAAATTCTCGTCGACCGGTATTAGACTGATTTTTTCTGTTGTTTTGGTACCCTATGTCCGTAACCGAAACCTCGAGATTCTCACGACCACCGAGAGTCGCCAATGTGTTGAATGGATTCGCTGTGGCTCGAAGAAAATTGACCACGATTCATTTGCACTAAATATTTTTGAAAGCTACCCGGTAGCCTAGGTCACGCTAAAATCAAGTCGAATTGAAATTAACCGTGAATTTAAATCCAATTTCAGAAATTGAAAGTTCTGTCATGTCACGAGTAATTTTCGGAACGTCGACTCAGCCTCCGAAGATTTTTCTGCAAACCGAGACTTTTTGGGAAAAAATCAAGGTAGGGTCGTTTTTGTCAAAAAAATTCAAAGGACCGTTTTTTTATCGCAAAATTGGGATGCAAGTAGGTTCAATTGGTGAGGAAAAATACTAATTTGATTGAGGGTATGACGGTTGAATTTTTAGAGGCCGATTTGCATTGATTCAAGAAGCATTTGGTGTCTAATTTGAGGGAAATCAATTGAAATTCGTATGCCCCCCATGGACACAACTTATGGACCTCTTCAAGGCTTCTAGAAGGAGCCTTTGGTCTTGACAATGGGCAGAGGAAGCAAGCTGGTGGTGGGGCTAAGTCAAGGGAACAAAAGGGATAGGAAGAGACCGTGGTAGGCCCCCTCCAAGCCAATTTGTCACCCCTCTCTTCTCCTTCCCCTATCCGGTCGAGCAGCCCCTTTCCTCATCCTCTTCAAGCTTCAAAAAAATTGCAAAGAGCAGAGGAGATGCAGGCTTACACAAAAAGGTGCAATCTGTGATCTGGGCTGGGTTCATGTGAACTGGTGCAGTCCGTGATCTAGGCTAGGTTGATGCGGGCTTGCCTAAAAAGGTGCCCCATCAGTAAGATCATGGTATCGCCAAGATCGTAACAGATTGAGAGAGGCCCCCCCACACGGGAATCTGAGGTACCTCTGTATGTGCTAGAGGTTGTGTTTAGGAAGGGCGCTGCAGACCTTAGAGGAGGTTTGGTGGTAGACCTGGTGGACCCTGAGCTTGAAGATCCAGGATCTCTCGTGTATTTCGTTGTAGGCTCTAGTTGGAGTGTGGAGGGAGATGATGAGGAGGATGAGGAGCCATAGCTTTATGAAACCCCCACATTTGTTTTGCAGACTTTGCTTTATGAATTGGTTTTGTGTAGGACCTGACTTTTATTTTTCAGATTATAATATCTACAATATAGTTTCCTTTATATATATATATATATATATATATATATATATATATATATATATAAGTGTGTTATTGGTTTGGAAAATTATGACCCTACTTTTCTATCCCATTGTGTTATTGTCTAGGAATTATTATTCGCTTCCGCATGTGCATTAAAATGAATGGGTCGGTGATGCGTCCTAGGACGTCGCTATTTTATCGACCAAGCCAGGATGGGCACGCGCTCGAAGGATCGGGGCGTGGCATCCCCGTTTAGTGGTATCAGAGTATGGTGTAGAATTGGAGTGATAAGGTGCGATGGTCCATGGGATAGTTAGTAAGAATGGTCTTTAATTCATGCTGGTGCATGTCTGTGATAGCCGTTTTGATAGAATTGTTTGTTGTGTGGATCACTCAGTTTCTAATTTTGCTTAGAATTGGGAACATATTTTGTAGGTAGACTACATTATGAGTGATCAGGAGCAGATGACTCATAGTAAGAGAACCGTTAGACCTGCAACTCGGGGTAGGATGTCGATGAGAGTCAGTACCCGAGGAGGCAGAGGTAAGGCGCCAGCACAAGCTAGCGCCAGTGGAGTAGCACCACCTCTCGTTGGTGCTGGAGTCGCAGCCCCTAGTGATCCAGGAACCGTAGGGATCACACAAGCTTTGGATGCAATAAGAGAGATGATGGGGCAGCAGGCCTAAAACCAAGCTGCCACCTTTACTGTTGCCGTTGTAGCAGCCACTATTGCCGCTACCAATGCTGTTGCTGCCACCGCACCTGTCGCCACTCCTGTTGAGGTTCCACCAGGGAACGTGGTTGCTGGGAGACCAATACACAAGTTGGTGGAACAATTTATGAGATTGAATCCACTGAAGTTTTCTAGGGCAAGAGACCCTGCGGCCGCAGCCTTATGGATTCAAGGCTTGGAAAAAGCCTTTGCACTTCTGATGTGCATAGAGGTAGAAAAATTTGTCCTTGCCACCTACCAGCTGCAGGGCATTGCAAGTACGTGGTGGAGGACCACCCAAGGAATGATTTTCCCTAAAGGTGTAGCCCTGGAATGGAAAGCCTTGTTGAAGCCTTCAATAATAAGTACTTTTTCGAGACTCTGGAGAATTAAAGATGGCGAGTTTCGGTGCCTTCGCCAAGGCTCGATGACTGTAGATTAATATGAGGCGAAGTTCGCTGAACTGTCACAATATGCCCCTGAACTAGTTGAGAATCCAGCAAACCAGGTGAGAAGATTCAGAGACGGACTCAGGCTGGAGTTGAGGAGCCCACTGATATTGCTGAATCTGAGAGATTATAATGACCTGTATGAGCGGGTCCAAATAATTGAGAGAGATCAAAATGAAAGATCCGCCGCATCTAGATTGTGGTTTAGTTCGAATCGAGATGGGAATCGACATGGGAAGAGGCCCATGACCGAAGGAAGATTTCAAGTCCCGCCCAACAGGAAGGGTGGGATTAGGAAGACAAGGCCTAGTCAGAATGGCTTGTGTCACTTCTGCGGAAGGTGACACAGTACAACCCTATGCCCTCGAAGGACGGGTGCTTGTTTCGAGTGTGGCCAACAAGGTCATTTGGCCAGAGATTGTCCTAAACAACCAAAAGGACAACCACAGTTGCCGCCGTCGCCACCATTGGGACAAATTAGAGGGTACGTGCCTGAGAACGCACCGCAAGGCGGACAGCTCAGACCCCCAATTCAAGGAATGGTGTATGCCATCACCCAAGGTCAAGTAGAGGCTGCGCCCGATGTGATTACAGGTATGGTTTCGTTGAACAACCATCCTGTACGCTTTATTCGACCCAGGAGAAACTCATTCTTTTATTGTCAAGCAGTATCTTAAGCTGATAGGATTAAGTCATGTATTGTTGGAGTCAGTGGTTAGCATATCTACACCATTAAAGGATAAGGTGTTAACTGTTTTTGGTTGTTCTGGTTGCAACTTAGCGATTGGTGAGCGAGAGGGGAAAATAGACTTATTAGTCCTAGCCATGTATGACTTTGATTTGATAATTGGCATGGACTGGCTCACCAAGCAACAAGCTAAGATGGACTGTTATAGTAAAGTGATTCAGTTTGACCCATTAGAGGGTGAGAGCTTTGAGTTTGTCGGGAATTGAGGGGACCCTCGATTACCTTGATCTCATCGCCTTAGGCAACCCGTTTGTTAGACGAGGGTTGCCAAGGTTACATGACAACTGTAGTTGATATGACAGTTGAGGAGCTGAAAATGGAAGACATCGCAGTGGTATAAGAATTTCCAGATGTTTTTCCGAAGGAATTGCCAGGGTTACCGCTAAAGAGAGAGAGAGAGAGAGAGAGAGAGAGAGAGAGAGAGAGAGAGAGATCGAGTTTGTGATTGAACTAGCACCCGGGATAGAGCCAATCTTTAAGGCTCCTTATCGGATGGCGTTGTCTAAGTTAAAAGAATTGAAGGTGCAAATGCAAGAGTTGTTAGATAAGGGATTCATACGTCCCAGTGCATCACCTTAGGGAGCACTAATTCTGTTCGTAAAGAAGAAAGATGGTTCGTTGTGCTTGTGCATCAACTATCGTTAGCTCAATCAAGTGATGATTAAGAACAAGTATCCACTCCCGATGATTGATGACTTGTTCAATCAGTTGCAAGTGTGAAAGCTAGTATGAGCACCTAGAGGGGGGTGAATAGGTGCAAAAACAAATTTTCCGAGAGAAGTGTGCAAAACTAATCAACAATAGATTATGAAAATGAAATTATGCTCTTGTAAACAAATTAAGTTACAATCAAAGTAAAAGAGTGTAGGGAAGAGAATAAGAACACAGAGTTTATAGTGGTTCGGCTTAATCCAAGCCATTCCGCACTAACAGCCCTCCGGCTAGATTTCACTATGAATTAAAAGAGTTGTTACAGTAAAGCTCTTCCTTGATTCCGTAGTGTAGAGACTCTGCTACACTTTCTCAAGGTCTCACAAAGATATTAACTCTCTTTTGAGTACAAGATTTCGCTCAACAAATGAATTGACTAAGAACAAGGAGCTTCAGACTTTGGAATTCTTCTATCGCACACACACTCGAACAACTAAAACGTCTTCCTTATATACTCCTTCATGCCATCACACCCGTTGGCACTTACCAAATGAATTCTTCTAATCTACCTGTTGGACAGAATCAATTAGGAAGATTTTGAGTTATTTAAGGAATATGACAATTGCCCACCAATCCTACTCGCCTATACAATCGGGATCTAGGTTTCAATAAGTAGAATCTTCCAAATATACTTTGCCAATCAACGAATTCAAAATCCCTAAATCAATCTTAATTTGAATGATGGATTCCGACATGTTGTATCCAGTCAAGAGATCTTCTTCAGTCGATAGAATCAAATCCTCAACGAAATACTCAGTTCTGGATAAGCCTTCTTCGACGGTCTAGAAACTGTCAATGAGGATAGACTTTGGGTATTGAGTTTAGCAGTCCGAAGGTCTTCAGACTTTGATGGAAGAGTCTGCAAGTCTTTAGACTAGACTGATGGAAACGTTTTGTCAACTTCAAAACACTCAATGAAATTTTCTCCAACAATCTCCCCCTTTTTGATGGTGACAAAACTTTCCTGCAGATTTGGATAACTTTGACCTGCAAAACAATACTCAAGCAAACACAGATATCTCAAAAAAGATAATTGGCTTAGTAAAGATAACATTAAAATCCACATCCACAGAAAGTAAGTTAGTCTTGTAAATGAGCAACTATCTTTGCCATGAAATACCAGTAGTGCTTAAGATAAACAACCGTTTAAAAAATCAAATCCAAATCCAATCCACACAAAAGTAAAGTCAATCAAACACAAAAGTCAAGAGTTCAAGAGTTTAAATCTCAATAAATCTCAAATCTGCACCACATCTCTCCCCTTTTTGTCGGCATTAAAAAGGTAGAGATGAAAAGAGAATAGAATTATGATTACTTGGGAACACGAATAAGTTGGAAATCTCCCATTGACTAGACAATCCCTTCTAGCTTTTTCAAATCTTTCTTCAGTTGAGCAACATCTTCACCCTTGGCATTTGCTTGAACTTGAAGCGTAAGGGCGTGAATTTGATCATGCAAAGAAACTAAAGAGGCTTGACTTGCATTCTGCAAGTTCTGAACTTCGCATCTCAGAGCATAAATTTGTCCTCGCATCTCCAAGAGAACATCAAGCACTCTGCGAAAGTTTGCTGAATTATCAGTTTGAGTACTGGCTTCTGCACAATCAGTAGGTGTATTGACAGATGATGGCAGGTCAGCACGATCATTCAGATTTAGCGATGAAACCTCATGACCTTCCTCAAGAAATTGAGAAGCGTAGATCATCTGGATCTGCTGGAGAACAACTTACTCCTTCACTAGTGGCAGCAATTGAGGATGTACCTCTTTTCTCAGGATCTCCCCCTGTTTCAATGCCTTCAGGTGGTGAGAAGTATTCCTCATGCTCTGCTTCTTCTTGTTCTCCTCTGCCCTCTTCTTCTTCTTCCTCAATCCTTTCCTCCTCTACTTCTTTCTCCATTGATTCTCTCTCCCCACTCCTTTGTTCGATCTCTTCTCTATCTTGTTCTTGTCTCACCTCTATCTCTAGAATAGAACGACTCAAGTTTTTCAAAGCAAGAGCAGAAATTGTGATATCATCCTTATCCTCTTCATTATCCAAGATGAGTGCTCTTCTTTTCTTAGATGGAGCAACCATGGGCTCCTTCCCTTTCCGCTTTGCAGCTAAAGAGACTGAGTGAGTCTTGACAGGAGTTTTAACCTTGAATTGCTCCAAAGCCTTGTTAAGTTCCTTCAGACGCATTTTAAAGACCATTTTCAGTCCCACCACCATTTGATCGCATGTTCGAACACAAAGAATCCGGGGAGGCTGAATATTCAAATGTCTGAATAACTTGGTGACAAGTGCTGAGTAAGGAAGTTGACCCTTGTCATTCACCATCGTTCTGTACATGTGGAACATAATAGTGTGTGGAAGAGAGAACTTCTTGCCAGCGTTAATGGCATACATTAGCTTTGCCTCCGAGTTTGAAACATCGATTTTCGAAGTTGATTTGGGTCTGAGCAATTGATCACTATCTTGTGAAGTAAAATATTTGAGGCATTCATCCTCAAATATGAAATCTTTCCTTCCGTCGTTCTATCCCGAACAAGCTTTATCGTCGCACGACCAATGGACACACTGATTGGTTGATACTTCCCTCTTTCAACCCCAATCACATCAACCAATATATCCATGTTAACCTCATAGTCTTGATCTTGAACACTGAAAGAGAATCTATTCACATCCAAGAAACTGAGATTCGAATAGAAGTAAGCAGTAAGTTCAGCATGAGCCTCTGTTGTTTCAGAACAAAACCATTCGAGTTGAAGAAGATTGAATTTCTCTCGCAGATTAACATTCAAAGAGTCAAGAAAATCAAAGTCCACACTTTTAGGGTTAATCACTCCACGCTTTAGCAACTTAGAGTACAATTACTTATGTTCCTCTGAGCGAAACAAATATGTCCTTTTGCTTCGGATTTTCGCCGCAACACCCATTCTAGGTTTAAACTGATTATACATCCTATCATCATCATCATTCTTATCAGGTTGACTCAGCCCTCTAACACGTGGATCGCTTGGGATACTTGCCAACGCTTCTTCTGCCGACCCCGCAGGGGCAATTCCCAATCGTTCCTTTGTGCGTAAAAAGTATGTTTCATTTCTATACCCTTTGTCTTTCAGAAATTCATCAATATAGTTCAATGGAGTACCACTCCTCTTCAAAGCACAGTATAGCTTAAAGGTAAAAGCGGGCTTAAGAGTTCTTACGGGTTCTGCATCTTCGATAATTTCTTCCTCTTCTCGATGTGCAACATTCGGAGGTCTAGATGAAGGAGATGGACGCTACTGAGAATGTTTTGGGCTCTGTTGCTGTCTAGGAGATTCTTCTTCCTCGGTGAGATCAAAGTGCGTAGGTCCCTCACACATTTGCTATGGTCCCCTGTTCGCGACTCTCGAAGACTTTCTTTGAGACGACATTTTTCACAGTCTTTAAGAGATTCCAAGCTTGTTTCACAAGAAAGGTGAAAACTTTTCGAAAACGGAGTCGCCACTAATCGGTTTGGGGTGGGTCGATTAGAAACCTAAGCGAAGTATCGGGAGAAATACTCGCTCCTGTGCAACCAGAGAAATTAGGATCGGGGACTTGATTACACTAGTTAATCACTAATGCCCTTTCGGTACCTAATCTTATTTAAACCTAAGGCTTTTGGATGTTCGGGGATTTTCCATGCATTTTGGGAGGAAAAACATTTTTGAGATTTTCTAATTTTTGGACACAAAAGGGATTTTTGGACCTTTTTTGGTATTTTTGGAAAAATACAAGTCTTTTTGGCTTTTTCTGAATTTTTGGCTTTTTTTTTTTTTTTTTTGGAGTTTTGGCATTTTTTGGAATATATGAAATATTTTTGATTTTTGATTTTTCGGAGAATAAAATATTTTTTAATATTTTTGGAAAATAAAACATTTTTGATTTTTTTAAATAAAATTATTATTTATTTATTTATTAGAATATTATTTTATATTAAAATAATAAAACAAGATAAAATCGACCGGGTTGGATCCGCGGGTTGGGTCCCACCCGGTCACCCTAAAACGCGGAGACGGGCCGCTACGCGCGCCCTACTTTTTTTTTTAAAAACGACGCCGTGGCTGGGCATTCGGGGACACCGGCCTGACCCGACAACCCGGCCCGACAGCCCGCTCCGCAACTCGACTCCCAAAACCCTACCCGAATCCGACCCAAATTGCGACCCGACTCCCGCCGCCCCCCGAATCTCGCGAGACCCTACTCGGTTCGAGACCACCGATCCAACTTGACGACCGGAAAATCGCAAACCCTAGGGTTTGCGAATCCGTGGCGCCGAGGGGGAAAGGATGAGGTGCGCGGCGGCGGCGGCGGTGGCGGTGGCAACGACGGCTACGGCGGCTGCGGCGACGGTGAAGACAAAGGGCCGCCCACTCAACCGGATCGGCGACGGGGCTCGTGGCACGGCGGTAGGAGACGCGACGAAGACCTTGATTCACCGAGGTCGAGATTTGGAGATGGAGGGGTTTTGAGAGAGGGGGGCAACAACGGCTACGCAACCGGAGGTGGTGGATACACAGTGGCGGTGAATGGTGGTGGTGACGACGATAGGGTAGTGGCGGCGGCTTCTCGACTCTCGGATCCGGTGTGGCGTCGGCGGATCGGTCACGGCAACCACTTCGGGAACAACGGCGGCAAGAACTCCCGGATCTGTGGTGGCCGGAGCTTCCTTAGCCTCGATTCTCTCACTCGAGCCAGATTCGAGCCTCCACCGCCGATCGACCTTCTCGAAGTCGCTCGCCGGGCCTTCCCCCGAAGTCTCTCGGTGAAGGGCGGGCTGAGCTCGCAACCGAGTTCTCTCTGCGCTCGCCCTTCGATCTTTTCCGATGTCTCTCGGTGAAAGATCTCTTAGCTTGCCACACCCTCCGACGATGCTTGCGGCCACCTATTTATAGGCGAAGGAAATCCGGTCGACGGAGGGCCTCGACCGCTGGCCTCCGACTTGCCCACCGGTTCCGCTCGGCTGAACCGGCGTCCCATCGAGCTTTCTAGCGAAGCTCGTTCAGCATTAATGGCGCCTGAGATCTTATCCTCTTCGGCCAACGTTGGCCTACTCTCCTCGGCCGTAGGCCGTCCTTCGCTCGTCGGCCTCCCTTGCGCGCGTGAGTTGCAGCGGCGAAGGAAAAGGAAGGAGGAAGAAGAAGAGAGAAAGGGGCTAGGCCGGGGGGTGAAAAATGGCTGGGTCTTGGGCCTGCGTGGAAAGGAAAAATAGGGGTCGGGCTGGTTTATTTTTCTTGTTTTCTTTTGTTTTGTTTTTGCTCGTTTTCTCTTTTTTTATTATCTATTTATCCGAAAAGACAAAATAAAATGAATTAAAAACTTAATTAATAAAATAAGCCTAAATAAAATTAAGGCGTCAATAGCTGCCCCTCTTTGAAGGTAAACTCACAGAGGTTGCATTCAAAGATAAACTGATGCCTAAATTTTATCCAGCATGCGCAGCAGATTATTTTTTATTTGGGACTTATTGTCCTATGCAAAAAAAGAGTAATATAACATTACATATACTAAGACGAGATAAGAAGATACACCTTAGTTACTTACCGAGAATGAGTGAGATAGGGTGTGAACCCCGAGTTTGGCAAGTATCAAGGCGTCATCTTACCTGGTGATATGAGGAGGTTGCTTTTCCGGGGCTCGAACCATTATTCGGTCACCCGTTAAAACAAACCATGATTTGTCTAGGACCCGAACCTTTCTTCGGTCGCCCCGACGGGAAATTGCTCTTCCAGGACCCGAACCGTTCTTCGGTCGCTGTTAGAGCAATCGCCTTGCTTGTCTAGGACCGGAACCTTTCTTCGGTCGCCTTGACGGGAGATGCGCCGACCTTTCTCAGGGCATCTGTTTGTTGGGGGTCTGACTTATGTCGAAGACACCAGTTGGAACTCGACCTTTCTCGGGAGGATGCGCCGACCTTTCTCAGGGCATCGATTTGTGGGGTGTCGACTTACGCGAAGACACCGGTTGGAACCCGACCTTTCTCGGGAGGATGCGCCGACCTTTCTCGGGGCATCGATTTGTGGGGTGTCGACTTTTGTTGAAGACACCGGTTGGAACCCGACCTTTCTCGGGAGGATGCGCCGACCTTTCTCGGGGCATCAATTTGTGGGGTGTCGACTTCATCGAAGACACCCGTTGGAACCAGACCTTTCTCGAGAGGATGCGCCGACCTTTCTCAGGGCATCGATTTATGGGGTGTCTGACTTCTGTCGAAGACACCAGTTGGAACCCGACCTTTCTCGGGAGGATGCGCCGACCTATCTCAGGGCATCGATTCTGGAAGATACCTAGACATTCACAGGCATATCAATGAGTACCTGGATATTCACAAGTACTAACCCGAATGATATTTGGGCCTTTGCCGGCATCAAAAAGGGGCATTTGGCTGATCATAGGCAATGGACGGGTACTTGGATGATCACAAGTGCAAACTCTTGGAGGATACCTGGACGTTTGCAAGTATCGAAGGGGTACCTGGACGATCACAGGTACAAACTCTTTGGGGATGCCTAGATGATCACAAGTATCGAAAGGGGTACCTGGACGATCACAAGTACAAACTCTTGGGGGATACCGGATGATCACAAGTATCAAAGGGGTACTGGACGATCACAGTACAAACTCTTTGGGGATACCTGGATGATCACAAGTATCGAAGGGGTACCTGGACAATCACAGGTACAAACTCTTTGGGGGATACCTGAATGATCATAAGTATCGAAAGGGTACCTGGACGATCACAGGTACAAACTTTTTGGGGATACCTAGATGATCACAAGCATCGAAGGGGTACCTGGACGATCACAGGTACAAAATCTAAAGGAAGAATCGAGGCATACCTGAGATGTTCGTGTGGAAATATCGAGGATGGGTCTTGCATATACGTGAAGGTCTCTCACCTGCTGGTAGTTGGAATATCAAGGATGTACCTTGGATATTCATGAAGGTCTCTTACCTCCTGGTAATTGGGAATATCGAGGGCGTGCCTCGCATATTCGTGAAGGTCTCCCACCTCCTGGCAACATAAACTTGAATGTAGCACAAGGCTTACCTGGATGGCCGCAGGCACTCAAAAGGGCTGAAACACCTGAGTAGCCGCAGGAGTACAAAGTATCGGAATACTTGGATGAACACAAGTATTTAATGACATGATTTGGGACCACTCAGCAGGTCCAAGTGTAAGAAAGCATACCTGGGCGGCGGTGCCAAGCCAAGCAATGGAATGCTTGAACAGCTGCTATATTATTTGGGGACAACTCGGGCATGTTGAGTGTCATGAAAAGGAAGTACCTGGACAACGGTGGGTACTTGACGATATGGGGATACCTAGACAGCAGTAGGTATTCCAAGAGATACTTAGTCAGTCACAAGTATCAATACTCTGGGGACAACTCGGATAGGTCGAGTGTTAGAAAAATGGAGTATCCGAACGGTGGCCGGTACTCAAAGACAATGGGATACTTAGACAGCCGCAAGCACCCAAACTCAAGGGACGACTCAAATAAGTCGAGTGTCAAGAGGAGAGTATCCGACAAGTGGTGGATACTCAAAGACAAGGGGATACTTAGACAGTTGCAAGCACCCAAACTCAAGGGACGACTCGAATAGGTCGAGTGTTAAGAAGAGAGCACCTGGACAGTGGTAGGTACTTTAAGACAAATGGGGATAGAGATATGCTTACCTGGCAATATCTCTGATCTCTGAGAGTATGTCTGCTATTTGCACAATATGCACACATGATTGTATACATTGTAAATTCATGAGTTCAAATGAGATTCATGCATGATAATTTTGTCAGTTTTACATCATCTGATTTTCACCGGGGAAGATTTTGAAAGACAATCTTCATTTAGAATGTAGATGTCTTGAGCATGCCAGATGAGGGACTTTCAGTCTGAAAGGACTTTTCGCTCACTCTCATGGAAAAGGCTATCCTGACCATTGATGCAGGATTTATAAGGACCACTCTTCTCACTATCATCATATCAACAGGGGTTTGAGTATTCTCGCAAACGGTACGACTTTACCAATGTGAGAGGTTTTTGTTGAAACTGTGATGAAGTCTTGGTCAGTGGCTCATCAAATGGGACCGTCGAGGTCAAGGCTTATGAATGAAGTGCCGCACGATCATCTCCGGGTTTACAAGTCAAGAACCCTGTGAAAAGAGATAGAGTAATCTTGCTCGTACTTCTTCGAGTGATGCTTATGCACATATGAAATCTTACGTTAATTGAAGTGCCCTTAGTCTGAAGAGACTTTTACAATGGGATACAATGTAGGCTTGATTCGTGTGTAAAAAGGTGAGAGCTGGTGATTGCCTTGGCATTTGTCACCAGTTTTTCTTCTCACTGCCAAATGGAGGTTCTATGGACCACAACAGCAACATTTTCATGGTTGTATTTTTTACTGAGGGAGATTGGCCTTGCTTTTACCAAGCATACTGCTTTTTCATGCCCCTATTTTATTCAAGTTCTTCATTTATGGGCATTGACCTTACTTTTACCAGGTACACTGCTTTTTTATGCCCATGTTTTTTCATTCTTGTTGCTTGAGAGCTGATCTTGACAAGTTCAAGCAAACGCCTTTGTTAGACTATTGAGTCTTCATCTTTTGCCGGCGCTTTTGATTATGCTGCTCAAACGGCAGTAGCTTCTGCTTTGCCTCCATGTGAGGGTGAAATTACAGACTCAATTGGGTTGTACAATGAATACAAGTGCATAGAGAAAGAATTGCTCTTCGTCATTCTAGGTCACTTAAATTAATGCGAGTGTTCATATGCAATAAAGACACCCGAAGATTGATGCAAGTGTGAGCAAGAAAATTTATATCTCTCTTCTCACCTTGTAATGTTGCTTTGCCTTCGCTCTGCCCCAATGTGGGGTGGTTCTTGACGAGGGTATGAGAGAAGCTTCACCAATGTATGGGGCTCAATGGGCTAAGCGATGGAATGCCTCTCACTATTTTGGTTATCGTACCATTTGCGAGAGAACTCTTTACCCTGCAGCCATGTAATCTTTTGCACTCATCTCATAAGTGTATAGATGGGGGGGATTGTGTGTAGGATATGGCTTGCCTTTCATCATTCTGACGCGCCTCATCCAGCATGCTCGATTAATCTTGTATTCTTCATTTAACTGTCTATTCTAATAATTCTCAATGGAATCAGAGATTTAGACAGACAAAATCATCATGCAAAAATCCATTTGGAAAAGGCATGCAGCATTTTAAACATGGGGGAGTTTGTACTCTCAAAACAAATGAATGGTTTTTGCTCAAAAGGACCTTGTTGACAGCTTTAAGGATTAGCATAATGGTGTTTCCAAATATGTTAAATCTTGGGTATCAAAAGGGCTATTCACAAAGGGGTGTTCACAAATGGGTGTCAGTGGTCGTCCCTATTGATTAGGGATATGACATATGAATGATCAGCCAAGGATTAGGAATTTGATCGGGCATCTCTGCTTTTGCCCCTGTAGAAGAGAAGATGTACAAGTAGATCAATTAGTCTAGCCAAAATCAAATGTGAGTTGAGGCCTGAAGATTTTCTGTCATTTGCTTTGGCGATTACTCAGGACGTCATTTCGTTTAGGAGAGTTTGTCATGCCTCTCATTGATTTGTTATCATTGCTTTTGACAGTTAGGTGCTCCTGCAATAATCAAGAGGGAATGTGTTAGTCATGAACTCTTTCAAGAGTCGAATAACTGGAATCAATACAACTTTACCCTTCACTGGTTTGCAGATGATTGGGTGAACCTGAAGTGAGAGGGGGACACGAAGTCCTATGTCCCTTGCTTCGTTAGGTCAATTATTCTCTGAATTGGCCCCTGGATGACATGTCTTTTTACACGAAGCCAGGTGAATTTGATGTGGGTCATTTCCACGTACTAGCTTGGCCAATATTGATTTGCCAAACCTAACCATCAAGTTGGCTCTTGAATCCTGATGCTTCCTACCAATAGGGGGAATATGTCAAAAGTGAATTCAAAGAGGGGGGAGTATTGGAAACGATACCAAATTACTCTTCTCCAAAGTTTATATTTTCTGACTCCTGATGATGTTTGAATGTCGATGATAGCCTTTTCGTCTTGGCATAAATTGACATTTCTTTCGATTGCCCTTCCTCACTTGTGACCATGTATGTATGATTGCTGGTCGTTGATTCATCTTCAATGCCTTCCTTCTGTGGAATTTCTCCTTCTGTCTTCAACTATAGCATCATTGGGCAAAAGTCATGTACATCAAGCTTCTATGGAATCTGAGATGGACAATCAAAACCTCCAATTCTCTTATGGCAATTACTTCTTGGGAGAGCATGCGTCGTAGCATTTAGTTGCTCGAGCACGTTGAGGGAAGAAGATACTGCTCCGGCTTGAGAAAGAGCTGGGCAGGAGCGAGATGGAGTGCACAGAGCTCCTAGGGACGGCTTGATTTCAACCGTATGCCTGTACATATTACATCCTATCTTTCGTTTCCTGTAAATAGAAGAGAGAGGACATCATTTCCAAAATTATATTCAGAGGATAAGACTCACCATTTTTGAAATGGGATGATTCTTTCTGTTTGTCCCTGTTTTCTTGGCAATGTGAATTTGGCGAGCCCACATGATGCACTTGTTTCAAATGCCCCCCTGTCACACTAAGTCAAAGGGGATGGGAATGATCTTCTGAGACATGAAGTGAGTGAGTTAGAAAGACAAACATGATTTAATAATTTTGTTTTGACAAAAGCTTTTGGCAATAAAACATTTTTTGTTTTCAAAAGTATATATCTTTTGGGGGGGAAGCATGAGGAAGCCCGGCCTTCAGTATTCTTCTTGGATGATAATTTTTTCATGGTTGGATAGCATCACCGGCAGGTTTGGAGTACCGCCTCATGCTCTCAAAACAAAATATTAAAACTGTACAATAGAGTACTTGGAATGGAAAATACAACAGTAGTACACTAGACAAGATAAGAAACATGAAACAAGTAAAGCCCATGAAAACTCCTGTGTAAATCGTGCTTTGATAGTAGACTCGAAGTATTCGCATGAGAGGACCACTTCATTGAAGCTATGGAAATACAACCCATGCAACCAACAACGATGCTTGCGAGGTAAAGCCCCTATGAATAGCTTTATCATTTCTTCTTCGGCCAGCTGAGGGTAAGTTTGCATCATAAAAGCCTCCCACCTCCTTGCGTACGCTTGAAAATCCTCCATTGGTCTTCTTCTGAAGTGAACCAAGTTCTGACAAGGCACTTCAGTCCCAATCTAGCTTTGATACTGAAGTAGGAATGCAGAAGACAGCTCATTCCAATCTCTCATGAGGTAGATATCTGCTGTGATGAACCATTGTAATGCAGACCCCGTAAGACTTTCTTGGAAGGCCTAAGTTGTGAATGACATCAGGCCATAGTACCGACTCATTTCAGCATGGAGATACTGCAAGTGGGCCACGGGGCAAGTCGTGCCGTTATACTTGCGGAGATTGGGTATCCACACTTCTATGGGGGTCATGATCCTACGAGGGCAAGACGAGCCTAGTATGTCTTGGTTAGGCCACTGGTTTTCCCACTGCATATCTGCTGTAGTGGTGAATTTTTCTGTTTTAGGGAAGTTGGATTCTACCGAGATTACCCCATTGCTTTCTTCTTGGTCAAAATTTCCGAATGAGGATGAAGTATTGAAGCTATCCTCATGGTCAAAGGACGGGCTTAGTACTTTGTTAGGATCGTAGCGAATAAAGACGTATGCTTCCTCTTCTGACGGGCCTTCATCCCCGGATGAGAGTAGGAAACAGTTATACGATGAATCGTCAGTTTCATTATCGAAATAACGCTGGAAGTCCTTGGGATTATATTCGGAGCCGGGAAGTCTTCGGGGTTGTATCTAGGGGATGGTAGCCTTCAAAGCTGTATTCTTGGGAATGCTCGAAGCTTTGGTGTGGTGGTTCCGGCGAATGCTTTGCATTGATCTGCTTAGGCTTTCTTTTCTTAGCCCCTGGTCCAGATCTTTTGAGTAAGGCCCTTCGTTTTGCCAGCTCAATTCTGTCAAGGGAAGTGAGAGACATTAGAGTTTAACTGTCTGATTCGCTTTCCAAGTTGATAGGGGTCGGTATTCTTTGGACCCTAGCTCTTGGAGTAAGCTTAGGGAGTTGTCCAGTCGTGCCCCGGTCTTGAACAGGCTCTGTGTCTTTGATCTCGTACAAAGGCTCCTTACCTTTTATAGTGGGAAATTTTCCATTAACAGGGTGTTGCTCGGCTGCCCATTTATCATGTAAGGCTTCATTGACATGCTCTTCTCCTATCTCGGCGACTAACGGTTCCTCGTGCTCCGCGATCATCAGTTCTTAGTAGGGCAAGGCTATGTCAGGGCTGATGTTAATATCATATTCTTGGTGGAAAAACATGAATTAGTTCCCTCCAGGTTTTAAGGGGACTAATCTTCCTGACAATGTACCATCGCAAGGCAGGGCCGGTCAAGCTCGATTGGTATGATTGAATCATCCTTCGGACCAGGTAGGCCTGCAAGTAGGTCTCTGGGCGGGAGGTATCAGCATACCTTTCGCATTCAAGTGCTTTGAGCTCTTCAGGAATCTCAATGCCGGTGTAATTGGATAGGTCAATGGGATTCTACTCCTGTAGCTGGCTTAACTTTTTCATGATCCTTTCAAACTGTCTATGGTACTGGCTATTTTCTGGCAAATTTGCAGGTGTCATGACGGTGTTTGAGGTAACCATAGAGTTGGGCTCAGCTTGAGTGAATTTCATTTGTCTTGAGAGTTGTTGAAGGACAATGGACATCTGTCCTACGCCATCTTCAATGTTAATGAGGCGATTTTGTACATCATTCTGATCGAGCCCTAGTGCATGAGGCCATTCGCGAGCTATTGGTGGCCGGCGATTCATAATTACCTGTTCGTGGTGAAAACAATGAATGAGCATGAAAGTAAATAAAGATTGACCCATGGCAATGGTCTAACTGCTTTCTTATTTATCAAAAGAGGATTTTATAGACCGCAGACTTCTGACATCTAGAACTTGCAATTGAAAAGACAGAATGAAATACTAGACATTAAACAAAAGTCCCTAAACAATGGGACAAAACTTTCACAAGATTAACACTAAGGGGCACATGATTGCTAATTTATATGCGATGGGGTGCCTTGTTCTTGCGAGGATGCCTGCTTCCTTGGGCTGGCTCTGAGGTGTGCATCCAGTCCATTCCCAAATCCCTCTCCATGAGCTCTGCTTGCTCGTGCGGGCTGCTCTCTCTGATTGAGTGAGGGACTGATGGCTTCCATTTTGTCGGGATACCATGGTTGTGGATGTAGGACATGGAGGCGTGGTGGGATTTTCTTCTCCCTCAAGCCCTTCAGTACCACGATCCTTTGCGATGGCACTTGTCCCGGGTTTCTGAGCGGTAGAAACTTCGAATGCGTAGTCATGGCTTGTATTGAAAAGAACTGAAGAGATCTCCTTGATGGAAGGCGATGGGATCTCCTGAAGGGCTCCATATTGTCGTGCCACCCGATAAGGGTGATAGAGAATGGCGCAGGTGAGGCCAAGCAACGGAATTGGGAGATCACGCTTATAAGCGAAGAGAGCTCTCTTTTCATGGAACCAACCAGCACACCATTGGAATGCCTCAGGAGCTGGGTCTCTTAAGGAGCTTACCTAATTTAAACAGCTTTGATTGGGAATGTACGGTCCTAAAACCATAAATTTTTGTAATGGATTTTCAAAAGCATTTGTTTCAGATGATCGCATAAAGTTTCGAAATTCGCTTAGGTGAGAAAAGAACCAGACTTGTAAAATTTCAGGAGAGGCTCGCATGATTTTCTCCGAGTTGTCTTTAAATTCGCTTAGGTGATAAAAGAACCAGACTTGTAAAATTTCAGGAGAGGCTCGCATGATTTTCTCCGAGTTGTCTTTAAGACGATTAAAGGACAAGAATGTTTCAGTTAAAATCATGTTGACATAATTCGCCCCTCTTAAGATCTGATCAACTATCCATGCCATCTTGGGAGTTATGGCATTTCTTTGATGGGGGAAGATGATGAGTCTCACTTTTCTGGGTCATAGGCTGATTTTGGAAACATGCATTCATAAATTCCAGTGGGCAGGTATTGTAGGCTCCTGTACAGTAGATGTCCGGAGGAGAGGCCCTGCGACGACCTCGACGCTTGCTGTGTGAAGCACGAGGCCTGCATTCTAGTCAAAATAGTGAGTTTCAGCATCGATTCCTTCAACTTTTCTTCATCGAATTGACTGATATAACTAGTCGTTGGCCCACGTGTTTGCATGGACGAATTTTATGAGGACGATTGTGGAAGCCATTTTCATTGTTGAACAACAGCTTTACTCGTCTATACATGCATGGATTCATGTTCCTGTAAAAGTATATTATGGAGCGGAGATAGAAAAAATGGCGTAGGGGACTAATGGGTCAAAAGAAAGAAGAGACATGACTAAGATTAACGTGGTTGTGAGGGCTCTATTGTTCCACAATGTCACTAAACTATCTCTCATTCATGAGCTAACTTTAATCATTATTTTGAGGTCTGGGGGAGGAGAATGTGAGGGAGTAAATGCTCTTGTGAGGGCAATGACATCAACATTTGCTTTTATTACAAAAAGTGCATGTCTAGATTTTCTCTTTCTCATGGACCGGTTTGGGACAATAACTTCAACTAATACACTGGCTCGTCAAATGTGCTAAGTGACGTTGATGAAATCATATCGTGTGATTGTTCAATTTGATCTTTTATTCATAGAGCAGGTCATGTCGTCCACATAGAAATATGAGAATTGTGACACTGAGACCTGACAGGGTGTTGTGCAGATGACTACTTGAGCCAGGAGTGCAGCCAAAACTTACTGAACCGCATGACGAACTTCAAAAACTCCAGAGGGAGAACATTTAAAGGAAGCAAATGCCAAGTTGAGGATGTCATCGACGTCCTCTCTGTTGTCATGGAAGCTGCGTTGCTTGCCGGGAGATACCTCCACAAGCCCTGAATCTCTCTGTCCACGTTCAACGGACATGTCAACTCGGATCCCTGCATTCACTTCGTGATCATCCCTTTCTTCTTTGATTTTTTTCCCTTCCACCTGTTGGTCTATCTGTTTTAATTCTATTGCAACAAATGGGAAACAGTAAAAAGAAAAATGTAAAGCGCCTTTGTTTTCCTTTCCTATAGAATTGGAAGAGCAATGGACACTGAGCACGGAGTTCTATTTAAATTGCAAAAACAAGAACCTAAAGTGGCCACCAACTTCAAAACTAAAGACCCGCGCACAAATTTAGAATGCCAAATAATGCAAATTAAACATACTAGTCTATACTTTTGTACTTAATTAACTAATGCTAACAATCTCACGATTAAGGTGAAGGAATTTAATTTCATCATAAGGGTGATGAGAAAAGACCTTTGAACCGATGACAAATAGCTTTTTGCTATAGTAGCTATCAAATACATTCTCTCTAGAACAAGAGAATTTCAAAATCATTGAATATGGACTTAGTTTACGCCAAATCCTGAAACTCCGCAAGTGTGCCCTCTGTTTCTTGTGTAACAATGTTCAATTTTTGATGTAAGGAATCACATAATTTATGTTGATATTTTCCTCAAGTTCATAAGAAAATTGCTATGATATGAAGTGCCAATCATTCAACAAATCAGGAGTTGGATAAATATAATTACAGAGTCTCAAGCTGCCTGAATTGTCAAGAACAAACATTACGGAATTGCAACCTTCATGAATTGCATCAATTCAAAATGTTGCTTCAACAAATTGAAAAACCATCACTAAGAAAGGCATTAACAGCTCCTGCATATCAATGCTACATCATTAGATCGACTTTGTTGTCCATTGAGTCAATTAGTACCGAATCATGCCATAATGTGCCAGTGAGGAATCTCCATCTTTCCAGAGTTGTCTTGACACCAAAACTCTCACAAAGCAATCAAAACGTCCAACTCTACAATCATCCTAGTGACAAAACAAATTGTCCATTTTACACGGTCACTTCATTCATATCTTACATCAAAACCACATGCACATGTGGTTCTCTTTAGTTTAAATGCTCCATATCAAAATGCCATCCCTTCTTTTATTCTAGTTAGCATGATATAGTGTGTCTTGCCATTTCAAAGGTCCAGAACAAGCACCAACACCTTTCATGGTGTGAAAATCCGATGCTTGAATGAACATAACATAAAATCAGAAGATAATTTTTCTAGATAGGATGAATTTGATCAACATTTTAGCCCTTGGTCAAATTTGACATGTCAATTTGATCAAGGAATTCAAAATGGCGGGGGAATCTTGTGAAGAAGTATATCTATGTATCAAAAACATGTTAATGATTTAACATGAAAAGAATCGTTAAGGAACTGAGATAACTGAAGACTAATTTTTAAGCGTTTTTCCTAATTTTGAGAACAAAATAGAATTTGTCGCAATTTTGAAAATTTTAAAGTATTTCTTTTGCAAAAAAATATTTTTCAGAAAATAGGGTCTTCGGGTTGGGCCATGGACACAAAATTGGGTTCTCAACCCCAAATAAACCAGTTAAAAATCCAAACCCAGCCCAAACTGACATAAGCCAGTGGTCATTTGACCTAAACCAAGCCCAATTCATAGCAAGCCCACTTAAGCCTACGTTATCCTCCCTCACCCCTTCTCTCTTCTTTTTCAGCATAACGATGGAAGAGAGAGAGCACGCTCAAACATGACCGAAGCTCACCATGCCGGAACATCAACAGCGGGATCCCTTCACATCACACCAAGGCATCAGAGGAGCACAATAAATTTGAGAGAAAGTTTAGTCAAGACCGAAAACTGAAGCGCTAGAATACAAGCGCCAAGCTTCACAGTGAATGAATCATTATGCGCCCATCGCCAGACCGATTGACCATCAATTTTTTGCCTCTAACGCCAGCCGATTAACACCCATAGAAAATCAGCAACCAACGTCCCACGTCCCGGCCAGCCTCCACCTCGACTTGCCATTGCAAAAGCAAATCTACTCCTGACGGCTGTCGTCGCTCCAGCCAGTAATCGCATTTTACGGAAAAGACACAATCCGCACATAGAAAAGACACATCACGCAACGAGTCAGAGAAAAACTATAAGCCGCGTCTAAGGACCAACAAACGCCCAGAATCAGCCCAAAATCAGAGGAGGCCTAAGTGAAATCTGGTTCAAGCATTTCTTTGAACACATGGTGAGGAGTGAGTTGGGGAGCAAATATTGACCTGTTCGGAACTCGAGAGCACACCCAAACTCAAAATTAATCAACGAGCAACATTTGGAATCAACAAAAAAACAACTCATTCAGGTCCAACAAAAGCAAGAGCTAAAGAAATCGAGTCGACTCTCACCTCTCTCAAGACAGGATAGAATAATTTTATAACTCACATTTGCATGGGAAAGTCATTGATAGCTTATCACATTTGCATGGGAAAGTTATCAATAGAATGATTTCTCTGAAGCATTACGTCAAAACCTTGGACCAACTTCCCGTTCTTGTGTCATTGAATATGATTAAATTTGACCTAATTATTTTACGTAAAAGGAAAGGAGACGGAAAGAAAAATGTAATTGGCCTTTTCCTAACCTCTTTCATCAGAAAATTTGAAAATTGGGATATTAGGTAATTACAGGCCCAAAATAAAACATACACATGAAAGAAAAGAACTAGCAAACCCGGTTCATTAAAAAGTTTCCGTGTAAAGAAAAATATTTCTCTTTCGTTTTGTTGAAAATATGCGTGCTTTGTAAAACTAACGTTTTCAATCCATCATTTTGTACATTTTTTAACTAATAATCCATTTTTTTTATTCAGTGATTAAATATTAAACCCCCTCCTACGTATGTTGCTAATATCAAATTGTCAATATACTAACAATAGAAAATTTTCAGTTGACGAAAATATATTTCGTAAGGAAAGAAGCTTGTAACTTACTAATTTTATTAATATTTCTGTAAATATATTATAGTGCAACACCTACAAATTTTGAGAAAAGTTGGTCCCTAACTAATTTATGAGACATTGGTAAAATTCATTTTAAGGTTTGTATTTCACTAATCACACTTATAAAAATTGAAAAATATTGGTGATCTATTGATTTATTAAAACATTACTAAATTCTTCTACTTTTCCTTGTAAAGTTACTATTACCTGCCCCATGGTCCAAAGCTTGATACCCCTCTGAAGCATCTTGGCCAACTTCCACAACCAGCATCTCCATTCCTTGGAACTACTCAAAGACATTTAATCAATAAAAAAAGAGGTCAATGCTACGGCCCCCTATTGTTTGATCCAATATTGACCGGGGCTCTAACTTCCATAGGTCCTTGATTTGACCTCCTGTAGTGATCCTCGCTTTTAATAAAGCGGAGGACTCGTAGTATCTCTCTAGATCTAGCAAAAGCCAAAGAGCCCCTAACGTAATTTAAATGAGGACTAACTGAGGAGCCCACTTTGGCCTCGAAGGGCGAACCCTTGTGGTTGCGAGCTGGAGTTGCCATAGCTTATGGCTAAAGCAAAAGGAGTGGGCCCCAGCAGAGAAAACAATAAGGATAACAAATGCTCCACCCGCTTGGTGAGCGGCAGGAGGAGCAGGCAAGTTCTCGGTAGGCTAAAAACCCTGTGAACCGAGCGGCAGGAGCAGCAGTCTTTTGTCTACTGATTTTGATGCTTCAAGTTCTTATTCCCATATCGATGCTTCGATCAAGGCGGCTATCTAGTACCCTGTTCTCCCCGATCAAAGAATATACTTTGTCATCGGATAGGAATATGGGTCACCTGAAGGACGAGCAACCCTACCAGTTACTTATAGATTTTCCATAAATATCATGATTTTGACTCTTAAATTGTACTTAAATTTATTTATAAACATTCATATAAAGATTGCAATCAATCTCCTGTACAACTAAGAATACCTGTTTGTAATGTTCCTTAAGATCCTAATCCTCCTCAGTCAACCATATATACCCAACGAGATCAATCATTAGCACCTCATTCATAGGCACAATAATCCTTTTTCTTTCACTACCATGTACAGAAGAAGTATTTTCAGTGTAAATATTAAGGGAAAATTATTGTCCAAAAAAAGAAGAAGAGAGAAAGTAGTTACTAACGGCATGTTTGGTAATGATTATGTTCCCGGAAATAGATTTTGATCAGAAATGATTATTTTTTTATTCTGTTTCGGGGAATAGATTCTAAGCATTTTAAGTCGTTTCATAATTGTCTAAAATTTCTGATTTTGGAATAGAATTGCATTTGGTACCATGCTAATTGATTCTGCTCCAAATTAATTTCTTTTAATTTTTGAATAATTTTTATACATTTTTTCCTTTTTTGTCTTTTTTCTCCTATTCTTCTTCTTCTTCAGGCCAGTCGCCAGACCGGCGACCGGCCAGACGAGGGCCGATGACCTCACCGGAGCGTCACCCACCCTTGTGAGGTTGGCCCTCGTCGGCGGAGCCTCGCCGGTAGTTGGGCGAGGCTCACCCAACCCCGTCGAGGCTCGACCTTGCCAAATTCCCCCTCTCCCCCATTGGTCAATCGGTCAGTGCGGTGCACTCCTGGCAAGGCTGAGCCTCGCCGGGGCTAGGCGAGGCCCACCTGGCCACCGGCAGGGTTGGGCGAGCCTTGCCAGGGCTAGGTAGGGCTCACCTAGCCCCGGCGAGGCTCGCCTGGCCATCGGCGAGCTCGTCAGACTTCGCCCTGGCTTAGCAAGCCTTTGGCGAGCACGCCGGACCGATTGCCGGCGATCGGCGGTGGTGACCAAGGGCGATGGTAGCGGACGGTGGCGGACGGCAACCACGCGATTGAAGAAGAAGAAAAGAGAAGAAAATAGTTAGTTTTGATTCTTTTTTCTGATTCTGGAACAAGAATCACATTTTTTTTTTTTTTTTTATCCTTGATTCTACTCCCAATTTGTTCCCAGGAACAAAAATTTTACCAAATGCAATTATGGGCCCAAACTGATTCTAGAAACAAAAAATCAGAATTTAGCCCTGTCTGGATGGTTACTAAACAAGGCCTAAGTTACTAAATTCAAGAAAAATAGACATTCATGGATCTAGATCAGCTCTCAAACCTTCCTGGAGTAAAGTAAAGCACCTGTTTTAATTACTATGACGGACAACTCCCATTCATAAAACATGACACAATGCAATCAGCTTAAAGAATGTCTTTGTTGCATCCATACCCCAAATGTTTGGTTCGGATCTCGCATCATTGCCAAAATTACAGTGAAGCTCCTGGTCATTTAAAGCTTCAAGGGCATGGGAAATTGTCATCACCAAATAAAGAACGAATACATTAAAGACACTGACTGATGGTCCGAACATGTGAGACGGATAGAGGCATTGATGAAATACAAGAAAGAGTGCAACATGATTCCTACCAGTTTTTCCACCATACAAGATGTTACTTTTGGATTAAGGCCATGAATCCATCATCAGATTAAGCAATCTATTAGCACTTCAATTGACAAACAAAGTGGAATATAGATCCATGGATATTCATCATCTCAACATCGGTGTCCCGTATTAGAGAAAAGTAATAATCTTATGATGGTACCTCCAATGGCTTATTAAACCATGACAGAATAAGTGGACATAAGCCACTAAAAATGCAATCCAAACCACATAAACATGAGTACTTGCTATGATCAATCAATCCTTAGAAGTGTCATTCCACATTGGTTGAATAAAGGGTATCAATAGGGGTTACATACATCCGGTCTACCTCTAACTAATACTTTAAGCTTTTGGGTGGAACTTTTGCCATCAATGAATGAAGTTTTGTTTTATTATGCATGAATAAATGAAAGAATCGCATAATAAACATTCTATGCTCTAGGAAACCAACTTTAACATAACTTGAAAAAATGTAATATTCTATGTTCGTATAAGAACATATTCATGTCATGTCAAGGATAAAGAGTCTTACTCTGTGACTGATGACGTATAATGACATCCAATGTGCTTCAAAGGCATTCTTATCTATTTTCATCCTACTAGGATCACAAGCCAGATGATGTTGAAGCATTGCATTCACTTAGTCAACCGCGAGATTACTTAAAATAACATGGGAAACAATAAGACATTGACGCAACCCCATGCCAAGCTGAAATTACTAATGTGAAGTAGGTACTCTTAACAGAATATGATACTTTACCTGCTCTATTTACAATTACTAGGAAACACAGATGATCTCCAAAACCAGCTCTCTGTTGTGCTGCTGTCATGCAAATATTCTTCATGATTCTACATGGGGCATATGTGTTCTCCATCATTCTCGAATTCTTTTTGCGTAAATGATAATGAAAGAACATGATTTCTTTCATAAGGATTCAGAGACATGCATCAAACTGTTGTGAAAATGACAATAAAAGAACATGACTAGTATCTTCCAAGTCAATTTGCACTCCTAATATTGCCAAAGAGCTATTCCAATGTCAAGATTACAGTTATAGTTGGAAGTCCTCGCTTCTGATGCAGTACCAACTAAGCTGTCTAGAAAATTAACGATCATATGCATAGCTCCTCCCACTTCCTTTCAGTGCCATGAATAGCTAGGTTATACCAAGCTCTGCAGATTTTTTGTTCCTGTCATCAACCTAGCCAAAAATGGTGCAAATTTATGGCTGAAATCACAGTTATTGCAGGCTGCTTTCCAATTCCGTTCTGTGGCAGCTGTAACAAAACATTCTGATTTGAGCTATAGTTCAATAAAAGATAGCATTAAGAGGTCTAGATCAACTCTCAAACATTAAAGGACTTAAAGCAAATCACATTTCTAGCTACCCATTGATTACTTGTCATATTTATCCAAAAAACACGAAAGCAATATGGTTGATTTAAGGACTTCCTCCATACTTCTGGTTTGGATCTCACCCTATTATCCACAATACGGCGGAAATCCTCTGTTCCTTTTAAGCCTCTGGAGTGTAGACATTGTCATCACCAAACAATGACCAAACTGAAAGTAATAAATTGCGAATGATGTTAAGGTACGAATTTGGGAGATGATTAATAAAGGCATGAAGTAAAACATGGAAAGAGTGGCGACATGATTTGTACTGGGATTCCACCGTTGATGATAATACTTTCAGCCTGATCAAGGCCATATATCTGCCTTCAGAGAGAGCAATCTTCACATTGGCATATTAAGCGATGAACGAAGTTTGAGTTAGATCCATGGAGATTATCATCTTGATATTAGTGCCCTGGCTTTGAGAAAATGCAGAACACGTTTATGGTACCTTCACTGCCTACTTCCATGGCCAAAGAACGAATTAATAAAATGCAATCAAGATCACATATGTGTGAGCAGTTTCCAGAATCCATCAGATAGTGAATTTCTCTATTTTATAAAAGGTGGAGAAAAGTATTACATTATTTAAACAAGTGCAGACTGATACCACGTCGAGAATGAAGAATCTCATGCTATTTGACTGAAGACATCAAATATCCTTTTGGAGGTAATATGATATTTTTCATTCATATCATGATCACAAGCTAGATAAAACTGAAGCATTACAATTACTTTGCTCAAACAACTTCCTCCAGTTTTTAGAATTAAGACAAGAAGATTATAACGTGTCAAAGAAAAGCCCTATCCAAACTGAAAATACTAATGAAAGCAGGTAATCTTACAGAAAACGGCACTATGCCTGTTATATTTTTTGTTTAGTAGGAGATGTTAGCGATCTCCAGTCGATCTTTTTCTTTCTCCCTTGCCTCCATTTTCTTTCTATATGAGCTTTCAATTTAAGAGGGAGCCGAGCGTCTCTTTTTCTCCCCTTAAGCCGACGTCCACTTCCCTTGTTTAGTTGGCTTTTCAACCTTCTCTCTCTCTCTCTCTCTCTCTCTCTCTCTCTCTCTCTCTCTCTTTAAATGGGCCCCAAGATTTCTTTTATACTGGGCCAAATCTCAAATATTACAGTAACTTCATCATGTTAAGTCAATCACAACATATTGCACCAAACTACTAGGGATAAAAGTTAACATCAAATCAGTAACTCATCTACCAACCCGCGTGCTTCAACTTTTAAACGTGCTGATGAACACCCCAAACAACCTTTTTTGTATTAATGTAAAAATAGAGTACACTGGTTCAACAAAAGCGGATTTGAACAGTGACACATAATTCTCTGCAACAATCAAATTGGACAAAACAAATGTCGCTTATTTTATGGTGGCAACGTCTAAAGCCTCCAAACTAAGCTCCAAAGATTGATCTTCTTCCTTATTCCACAATAAAGCTTCCCAAACAGCACATATGGAGTTTTAGCAGGCAAATCGGGGAGAGACTCCATGACGGAACAATGCAGCACTAGCGATTGAGGGCACGGCTCAATCGTGGACCAACCTTCTTGCCTAACATGAGAAAAGAAAAACGTTGAAAGGCTAGGGAACAGACAATAAGTTGACCAAAGCAGTCTCCACCCCTGCATCAAACATAACCCATACCCCCTAGAGATGCAATCCCCAAATTCATAGTTGAACCAGCCAACGACCAGATATTTCTCAAGCATGACTCAACGTCATTCTTCCACACATTTTTGTGAGCTGAAATCTTCAAGTAACTTAAAAGAAAAGCCACTTACTATCAGACTCAGTCAGCTCTGTACTTTGAATTTCACATCGGTGGGGGCAACAGTCAACTAGTATAGAGTTTGTAATCTTCAAAAAGCAAGACCATCACATTACGGAGGATTCATATAGAGGATGACAGAATGAACACTAACCATGGAAATGGAAACAAATTTAGTGGCGCATTTGTTTCAACATTAGAAATCAAAATGTACTTCCTAATGTCGGCAAGACATGAATTATTTTGCTATAATTTGCCATAAAATGCAAAGTTTTATGTTTTTCAAAGGTTTGAAGCACTGAGTATAGAACAAAAGACATGTTGCAAAAGCTAAAAACAATAGTATAGATGAAAGTTTAAAGCAAAAGTTCTTCCAAACACACCACAATGTCAGAGCCTGACAACTCCCAGTGAAAGAAGAAATCAATGGACTTCTATTATCGCAGCTCAAGCTTTTACATTTTCCCAGAGTCAAAAGGAGATAAGGAGCAATTCCATTCAACTAAAAGCTAGCAAAGAAAAAGTAACGAGAAAATGAACAAGCCATATCATCATCACAACAATTCGAACACTAGCATCCTTTTCTGTGTGAAATTAGTAGCCTTCAACACCATTGTACTACATTATTAGCCAACTGGTATGAGTGAGGACATCCTCGAAGAACCTTATGATAAGGAATTTCCACATACTCATGGAGAAAATGCTACTTTGGATCATGTGTACAAACAAATGGTTCAAAGGAGATTGTTCATCTTGTCACTTCTCATCACCCCTCATGGTGCTTCAAAATCCGAGAATGGGAAAGAAATGGCTATGAAAGTAGAACCTCATCAATCAAGGTAATCTTCTTGTGCAACCTGAAGTTAGTTCACATTAGTTCCAACAACTCTGCAGTCAATTTCCACACTACCTAGACAAGGTGATAAAATCAACATAAACCTGTAATAGGCTCATAAATTTTGATAATCCTACTATACATGCTCTATGACTGCTAAGATAACATAAGGAAAATTCACTACCATTGAAATGAAACCTAATCAAAAGCTGCTAGAGTTATCTGACTGGTAAAAGAGAATAACCGAGCAGATCTCTGCACCTAACAGGAATCGCAAGTTGATAAATATAACAGGAGAACTAAACATTATTCGCTGAACATGTAGAAAAGCTCGAATTAGTTTCATTTCATTTCCTCTGTGTGCAGACATTGAACGTCCAAAATCAGACCAACAATAGCGACTCAAGACCTCGAATCACCAGAATGCGCATGCATCGATCACGCCAAGAATTAACCAATGAATAAACCGATCGATCGGCGACAAGAATGGATTAACGTTAAGAAAAGGGGTCTAATCACCTGGACTCCAAAGATATGGCAACCGGAAGCAATGAAGACCCAACATGAAGATGCTTCCATTCAAGCTGGAGCACAAGGGTCAAAGCAATCAATGACTCAATGAGGTTAGAAGTCGAATTCCAGTTCTCAGCTAGCAAAGAATGTGAGCATGAATCTCACTTTCGAATCAGTCAATCCCATCGTCATCCACCGGAAGTAGGACAGAAACAGACCACCAGATGATGGTGGACCCCTCAATCTCTTCCTCTTCTCTCTGTGCTCGATTTCCACCCTCCTTTGCTTCTTACCCCAATGCCCAGAATCGCACCAAGTCTTCCGCAACCTCGTTGGCTTCCTCATGAAAATCCGACTATACTCCTGCAAACCTCAGTCATCTTCTTCATCAAGATCCGACCATAGCTCTTTGTGTGGTAAAAAGTCCGGTAATTTCTCGAGTGACTTGCGCCCAGACCTATAAAAGGTCTTCAGGAATTTACTAGGGTAGCGAATTTCAACTAAGCTTTCGCAATAATTAACAATCAACTCCTTCAGATGCTCCGACTTTGAAAGGTCCAGTACTTGAATGTGCTTGCGCCCAGAGATATTTACAACTTCAAGGGATCCCAATTTTTCGAGGCCTCGTATCGCATGGAGATTATCTACCTTTGCATCCTCTACATCAACGCCGTAGCCGGCGGAGGACTCTGGGTGTATGGATAGGTTCAACTCTCTTAGGGATTTTAAAGCTTCCAGTCCATCCAATTTCTTCTGTCCATAGCAATCCTCGAGCCGTAAATACGACAAAAATTCCAAATCAAAAAGCTTTGGCAACCTTTCCAATTTGGGACATACCCAAACGCTAAGCCTCCGTATGCAGGAGGGAAGCTTTGGGATGCTTTGAAGAGACATGCATTTTTCAATAAAGAGCACCTGTAGATGCTTGAGGTGAGAGAGCGATGCCAGCTCATTGCTCTGACAGGTGAGATAGAGGGATGATAAGCTACAAGGAGGTTTTGGGAGTGACTCAAGCTCTTCACAGCCACTTGAATTGAGGCGCTCGAGAGAAGAAAGTTGGTCTAAGTTTTCCGGCAAGCCAGAAATATTTATTCTGAATAAATTTAGGGTCTTTAGAGAAGACAATCCACCTTTATCGACATGAATTTGTCCTTCAAGGTTATAGCAATGGGAGGCATCCAGCTCTTCGAGGCTTTGCAATTTTCCAATAGAGCTCGGTGACCTTTCTATCTTGCTACCATGAAGCCACAAAATTTTCAATTTGTTTAATTCCCCAATAGATTCGGGCAATCCCGTAATCGATGCATTTAGCAACTTCAACACAACCAACTCTCCCAACTTCCCAATTGAAGGAGGGATTGGTGGCAACTTGTCATAATCCCCTAACATGGGAACTTCAGTAAGTGGCGAAAATCCACCAGCACTAAACCTCTTCAGTTGCTTCAGAGATCCTATACATGAAGGGATTTCTTTTATCGAAATGTAATCTACGACAAGTTCCTCCAAATTTTCTAGTTCGCCAAGTTGTTCAAGTAATTTCTTAAATCTGTCACAGCGACTCAAGTTCAAGGAAATGAGGCGCTTGACATCTCTAATGGAAGGGTCAATTTCCTCCAAACAAACACAGCTTTTGAGGATTAGCATCTCTAAATTTTTAAATACAGAGAGATTAGGGGTGCTCTTTAATTCTGTGCACCGCGAAAGATTGAGAACTTTCAAGTTCTCCATCTACAAGAAAGAAACATGTTCCAAGATTAGCAATTAGAAATATAATGATTTAAAATCAAATGTAATAAAAGAAAAAGCCTTTTTCATCTTTACCTTAATTGAACTCCATCCTCTCCAATTTTCACTAATATTGTTCCCACTATAATAAGAATGATCATCTGATAAATCAAGTACGACTAATTTCTCCAAATGAAAGTCAGTCGCCTCAAAAGAGTCACGACATCCCTCCCACTTTAACCATCTTAATTCAACGAATGATCCTTTGAAATCTCCATCAAAATCCACATCCTTCACATTAAGAAACTTCAAGTTAGGCATTTTTTTGAAGCTTTTTTGCTCCATGAACTCTCTCGAGCCCCTTTGGTCTAGACATAGCGCCTCAATATTTTCATTTTCCTCCTACAAAAATATAAAATAAAATTGAGGATTGTAAATACCATCCAACCTCCTTTTGTTAGTATACTTTGCATGATATTGTGGCTGATGCATTTTGTCTACACTTATGGAAAAATAGAAATATATCTGATATTTTACAATTACATGATCATATAATACGTCGATCTTCACTCATATGCCCTAATTTTTTATGTTTTATGTGAAACTCCTATATAAAATTAGTGTAGTTTTCTTATAGATTTTGAAATTAAATTTTGTAACATACATAGTATTGACAACCGATGTCCGTTTGACATATATGAGAAATGTCGTACATTTCAAAAACAAAAATACCTAATCAGACTTTTGCATTCATAAAGGAGAACAACTCATTCCCTTCCTATTCATAAATTTTTGGTTTTGGCATATGGCTGGATGGAAACAAGAATTTGGTCTATTGAACTTGACTTCTCATTTTTGGATATTCAAGCTCAAAGCTCAACAACTAATCCTAAGACAAGGGAGAAATTGTCTAATCAACCCAAAACTTATCAATTTCGTTGATTTAGTTTTAGAAATTTGCATGAAATTTCAATATAGTCATTCTGATCAATTTTCGCATGAAATCTTTGAAGTGGCGGTGTGCCATGTAAGATAGCCGAAAATGATTGGGCCTCAATTCCAACGATTTGCGACAAAAATCAATCAGAATGACTACATTGGAATTTCGTGCCAAGATTTAGAACTAAATCGGTAAATTTATCACTGAATTGACATCCATATGGTAGATTTGGGATTGATTGGATAGTTTTCCTCTAAGATGAGCTCACTACTCAATTAGTCATCATTGAATTTGCCCTATTTAGTCATAAAATTCGACCTCGTCTTAAGAATTTGTTGGTGCATTTTTGCATTTGCCCATTCATATAAAAATATATGAATTAGTAAATAAAGGATAGGGAATATTATCATTTTCCTCTTTTTGCATTCCATCATTTATTTCTTGCTCCTCTAGTTATCTTATTTGATAGATTAATTATCTATTTTTTCTCTGCTAATACCTAATGATAGATTTTATTCTCCTCTTGGTTTGTGTGGGTGCGTTAAGGCTCAACTAATCCCTACCAGGAAAGGCTTGCTCATTACAGAATAGAGGTGGATATTGTATTACACCAAAGGCAAATATATTGAGGAGAATACTATTTCTTTCACCTTTCACTATTCTGTCACTTATTTCCTACAATCATTTATTTTCTTGAATTCAATCTTGCTTTTCAGTTTTTGGTTGAAAATTACTTTGTAAGAATATGTACAAAATCATATGTCAGTAATTACTTAGTTTCTTTTGTTGTAATTTACCGTTCCTTAGATTTGCACAATGTTGAATTATGTGCCCAAAATACCTATAACTAGATCCATGCATAGTACCAGTATGAACACTAGGATATCATTATGAATATTGGGTAGAATAGCCTTATGTTTTTACATCATGTATCAGAACATGATTGTTCCATGATACACTCGTAGAGCTCATAACAAAACTAAAAAATCCTCAACTATGCCACATCCTTTATAAATTAATGTATCTTGAACAATCTTCCATCCTTAATTTATATAATTTGTTAATTTGACTAAAAGTGACACTAGAAGAAAAGCTAAATCCACAACTGAAAAATTTGAATTTAATTTTTTTAAAATTTTACTAGTGCTTTAACTGACAAGATAAGTAATGATTTTCTAATAATTATCTAGTAAGAGTCATCAAATTTTGTAGTGTTGTTTTAGGAAATCAACTAACCTAATTATGCATTTCTAGATTATTCCGAAAATTGATATATTTCAAGGTGTTTCGAACCTATGTGCTTCAACAAGTAATATGGTAGAAGCAGTAACATATTTGCTAAAAAAAGATGTGAATATTTTTTTAGCCTTATAGTCACAAGTGCAAAGTTTTTATGAACAAAAGGCCAAAATTGGATGTATCTTTTACCAAGAAAATGCTAACAACATGTTGAGAATGATCAATGAGTCAGAGCAAAAGAACAATAATCATAATAATTTAAGGGACTACCATTGGAGAACATGTGAGAGGCCAAAAGTAGACATCATTGTTACCTTGCGTCGTAGAACTCTCATGACTTCCTCATCCCGTAGTCTGCTCCATTCCCAAGGCTTCTTCTCTACTGGATAGGTGAGAGCCCTACCTAAATCTCTTAGTTGATCATGCATTGTAAACCGATTCATATCATCAATTTTTATTAATGATCGGTTAATCAATATTTGCAATCCAATTCTTGGGAAGAATTTGAGATCTGCCCAAAAGTAGGTGGCAATTCTTTTGTCAGTTCCAATGAAAAAACATGCAATATCTAGAAACATCCGTTTCTCTTCATGCTTTAATGTATCATAACTTATCCTCAACTTTTCTTGTACATCCTCAGTAGGTACATTCCTCAATTTCTCCAGCCTCTCTCTCCACACCATTTGATCTTTTTCTCCATTGAGAAGTGAACCTATAACCTTGAGAGCTAAGGGAAGTCCTCCCGTGGTGGCAACAATATCACGAGAAAGATCTGTGAGTCCTGTGGGACATTGTTCCCCTTCAAATGCACACCTATTAAATAGAATCAAAGAGTCCTCGGGATTCAGAGCTTTGAGTTCGTACCTTTTATATTCAGACTTCCAGAGGGCCTTATCTTGACATGTAATAATGATTCGACTTCCTAACCCAAAATTACAACCTCTAATCATTTATCGAGGTGGTCTTGATGACCCACATCATCAAGAAGAATAAGTACTTTCTTATTTTCACAACTTAATTGAATCATTGCAATCCCTATATCAAACTTATGCACGCTACGGAGAGGGTTTGTTGTTATCTCTGAGATGAGTAGAGATTGGACATGCTCGACACCCTTGCGATTAATTTCTTCTCTAATATCCTTGAGAGAGCTGCAGTACCAAAACTTGTCAAAAAGCTTTTTATAGATGATCGTAGCTAGGGTTGTCTTACCGATGCCGCCCATCCCCCAAATCCCAATAATTCGAGTGTCCGGGCAAGCAAGATCCACCAATTCCATAACCTCAGCCACACGATCCTTGATTGCAACCAAGTTTATGGGAAGATGTGGTTGGAGATCATATTGCTGCTCACACAATATTGTTTCTACGAGTTCATTTACCAATTCCCCTTCATGCCTATCAAACAACACAACACATGAGAACTTATTCATGGCTCACAAAACAAGGATTATAGATGATAAATAGAAAAAATTCTTCTTTTGACAAGGATCTCTTCAAACAAGTTAAACGACATACCCACTAGCAAACACCTCTGATTCGTATACTCGAAGAGTAAGTGCTTTTTTGAGCGCTTCCGGCCCTTGTTGCTTGACATCCTCCTTGAAACGATGCATACCAGATTTGAAGGCCTCTCCAAATTTCCCTGGCATGTGTTTCACATCCTTGGGTTTCACCTTGTACAGCACAGGCAAGACTATTTGTCCTCCAGTTTCCTTGCACTCCATAATATGAATGAGTTTGCGAAGGCACCATTCGCTAGCAGCATAATTTTCCGAGATGACTGGGATTGAAACCTTAGAGCACTTGATTGCATTGAGAAGATTTTCAGCAATTGGCTCGCCAAAGCGGAGGTTCTCATCATCTCTAAACACGAAGTTTGGATGATGTAGGCCCACGTGCGAGTTGACGGTAGAGGTGATCAACGAAGCCTTTGCGAGTATCAAGGCCTCTAAAGCTCAAGAATACATAGTAATTGTTTCTATTCACAGGGGTGGATGAAGCAGATGGGTCAGAATTCGATCCGGACGCCAACGGCACATCGATCTTCTCCAAAGAGTCCGAAGAGGGAAGAAGATGAGGCGATTCGCTCTCGCTGAGACTCAACTGTTGCTTTGAGCAATGATCTTCCATTGCAGCTCTCTCTCTGTCTCTCTCTCTCTCTCTCTCTCTCTCTCTCTCTCTCTCTCTCTCTCTCTCTCTCTCTCTCTCTCTCTGTGAAACTCAACTGTTGTGGATAGTTTTTGAGGTACTGGAAGAATGTCAACCGAGAAGATGCCTCCGTTCGGCTGGTAGGGCCTGAGCTGGGAAGCGTACTCGAGCCAGTGAAGAGGAAGGAGGCAAAGCAGGAGGCAAAGCAGGAAGACGAAGCAGCATTGCCGTTTCATATACTTCATGTGTTCATATTGGGATCCAGAGACGCGTTCTAATTTTGACTAAAAAATTTAATTATTAATTGACTAAAAGCAATTCTTGTGGTCTCCTTACTCCTCGCCCTTAACGTCTGCTCCCTACTGGCCTTAACAACCACCCCTATTATATATATAAAAAAAAAATGAAAGAAAAGAACATACTAGCTGTGTTGCCACTATAATTATATTACCGTGATCACAAGAATAAATTATTCAAGAAATATGATTTATCTTGGGAAAATCTCAAATAAGGGCCTGAAGTGGGTTCATTTTTTCAAAAAAGGACTCAAAGTGGACATTGTATCAAATAAAGACCTAAAGTGCCTAATTTTGTCTCAAATAAGGACCCAAACTTTCAATCTTATTTATATCTTGGGGTAGTTTTGTCCAAGAACATTTTTTCTTTAATTTTTTTTCTTTCTTCATCTTCCTCACACCTCTTCCTTCGCTCTCCATTGCCTCCTTCAACATCATAATCAGGGCCCCTACCAATGACCTCGTGAGCTTCATGTCATCACGTAGTTGGTCCTAGTGACAGGAAGTCGGATTGGAGTTATTTGCTACCGGTCACCTTTTCGGATGCTAAAATCCTCAGTTCCTCAAGATGCATCAAATCTCGGCTTGCTTGTGCTTAGCCTAAAGCTCAGATTGACCTCCATCTAACGACGACGATGCTAGATTTTCTATTAGGGGTAGTGGTCGATGAGGTCGAGAGCTCAAATAGGACTTGTCAATGGCAGCAATGGGGCAACGAAGTACAATAGTTTCTACAGTTAATGATGTCAGATACGACTAATGATCAATGTCAAGATGGGGTGTCGATTAAGGAGAAGAGCTGTGTCGATGAGAATGGCCAGAGTGTGAGTGGGTGTCTCCAAACTATGGATTATTGAAAGGAGCCATTGGCATTGCAAAAGGGAAGGGGGATCTTGGAAAGATTGAATTTACGCAAGAGAAACAAACCCAAATTTGAAATTGATGAGGCAAACCCTTGCCAAGGTTGAAATAGTCACCGGCTGCAACAAAATTGTTCTTTGGCATGAAATTGTTGATCACCAAGTGTTAATTGAATAGAGGCCAAAAAAATATTTAGTTTGATTAAAGTGGAAAAATAAAAGGAAAATCGTTCAAAAATAAGTTAAGATAGACATCCCTCATGGAAAGTGTCGCCTATTAATTACCCATTGAAAGTAAGTATCTGGAGAATTACTTTTACATTTATCTAATAAGACATATCCAATGTATCTATTTTAGATTTATGTATGAAACATATTTAATTTTGTAAGCTTAATTCACATCTCTAAGAAATTATGCTCTCTCTCTCTCTCTCTCTCTCTCTCTCTCTCTCTCTCTCTCTCTCTCTCTCTCTCTCTCTCTCTCTCTCTCTCTCTCTCTCTCTCTCTCTCTCTCTCCAAGCACATCAACAAAATTTACTTTTAATTAACTTATGAAGTTCAGCAAATGACAAAAGATAATAAACATAACTATCAGACAATCATGTTCTTACTTACTTTTCTAAACCTTTATGCAATATTTTAATATAGTTTTTGTGACCAATTTTTTATGGAAACCACTGGACAATCCAAGATAATTAAGTCGCCGCAACAATAATTCTCAATAGAAATTGGCCACAAAGGTTACATTGATATTTCCCATAAACGTTTATATGATTAAGTTGATAAAATTGTTATATCCTCTCAAGATTGTTTTTGAAAGTGACGCGTGATGCAATAGTAGCAATATGGCACTACTACTGAAATTATTGGAAGCTTTCATGAGATTTGCTATTTGGAGTCATTGCGAAAATGTGTAATGCATTCATATGGATGGGCTGACGCGCAATGTCCATGGAAGCTCGGTCTGTGGCTCGCATGGATGGAGTACAAACACGCGTTGGAAAAGCAATGTAAGCAAAGAATTAATGGGGATTATGAAAAGGGGGGACCCACTTTGCTTTGTCTACATCATGGCTTGACCATCATACGTGTTTTGTGGACCATCTCGAGATCTTTCTTTCGATTGGGGTCAAGGAATGTGAACCATCAAAAAACCTATCTACATCATGGCTTGACCATCATACGTGTTTTGTGGACCATATCGAGATCTTTCTTCCGATTGGGGTCAAGGAATGTGAACCATCAAAAAACCTATCTACACAGTGATTGTTTGGGGGGCTTGTGTGCACTTACCTTGGTCCGGTGCCTCGACTTGAACTTCACATACATTTTGGGCCTCAATTGCTATATTCTGACGCTTGAATGAACATAACATAAAATCATAACATGATTTTTCCAGACATAATGAATTTGATTGATATTTTGCACTTGGTCAAGTTTGACATGTAAATCTGTTTAAGGAATCCAAGATAGCTAGGGAATCTTGTGAAGAAAATATAGCAGTTGATCAAAAAAAAATACTAATGATTTACCATGAAAAGAATTGATAAGGGACTGAGATAGCTAAACCTAAGGAATTTTCTAAAGAGAACATATGGGTTGGTTGAAGCAATTGTTCTTCCAGTTAAGCATCCTCATGGATAATATGAAATGAAAAAAATTTGCATAAGGGAATAATTAGAATCAATTATATTTTAAGCAGAGGAAGCGAATCATTCTTCAAAAGAAGTGCTTCGAGAAAATTATAACTCAGATTTGGTCATGATAGCACTTATCTATGACTCTACTAACACTTTGCCAGCACCATCAAAATCCCAAATTTTATCAATCAAGCACTAATGTCTATGTTATATGCAATTTAAAATAAAATAAATAAAGAAAGAAACCACACACTCACACACAATTTCGAGTTAGCAAAAATTTCCTTACAGAATTGCGTAAAATTTACTCAATTTCTCTCTTTTAGCAATACATAAAATTTTCCTATATTTCAAAACCCGAATGAATTCAAGTGTTTCCTAAATGCTTGTACACAACAGGTTAAGGCTAAATTTGGGATTTGCACTAGGAATGGACTTTGGACACCCAAAACCCATTTGGCCAATATTTGGATATTTGGGAAAAAATTTACAAACTCCATTAGTGCAAAGTTGGCCTTCTTGTAATGACCTGGGTCCCACTGTATAATATTGTTCGCTTTGGACACTGAGTCCTCACAGTTTTAAAATGCGTTATACAGATTAGAGGGACCTAAGTCTTATAAACTAGCTCCAGGACTACCTCCGTACTGCCCTAGGTCTGGGTCGTCACATTCTCCCCCCCCCCTTAAGGAACAGCGTCCTCGCTGTGGCCCCACATGCGGTTGAGAGTCGGCGATACCATTTGTAATGACCTAAGACAAGTCTTTTATTTGCTTCTTGGGTGGAGCAGTTGTCACGCCCCGATCCTCCGAGCGCGCGAACATCCCACTCTGGTCGATACAAATGCGACTTCCCAGGACACGTCGCCGACCCATTCAATTTTTATTATGCATGCGGAAGCGAAACAAATCCCCGACAACAATTAACTTGGGATAGAAAAGCAGGCAATCAATCACAACCAAACAAGCTTTCTATAAACACATAGGTTTATATACAACACTGGATGGTCTACAAAATAGATAGGCTCAACAACTAGGGAACTGTCCTATGACCAACTTGTCAGACACGTTCGCCGATTCTTCAGCCTCCACCTTCCGAACTCCAGGACTTCCGGTCCTCCACGACCATCATCTAGGGACCTGAAATATTATCCCACAACCGGGATGAGACTACGTCTCGCCGAGTCCTACCCTCTAAAACTCAATTAGGGAGAAAATACGCCTCGGGCGCTCTAGCCACACAAATAGGATAGTGGGCTTACCTCGCCTCGCCCCTTTCCCGCACGTCGCACAATTCATATTCAACAATGCTCGCACAAGCTGAAACTACCGACATACCCATCGGTCTATCAATTCAGTCAATCCAATTGATATCATACGATCCACACATCTATCAATTCATATCATCTATTAAACCATACCATCTATTCATCCATCAATACAATTATGGCTCGCACAAGCTGAAATGGATGCAATGCTCTCATAAGCTGATATAGATGGTAGCTCGCACAAGCTGATATATACATAGATGATAGCTCGCACAAGCTGATATATGGATCGTTGCTCTCACAAGCTGATAAACGATCATTGCTCTCACAAGCTGATATATATATATATAGATCGTGCTCGCACAAGCTGATAAAACGATCTTAGCTCACCGTAAGCGCCATATATATATATATATATATATATATATATATATATGTGTATGTATGTATATGTGTACATCATAATTGCTCGCCCAAGCTGATACATATATATAAACCAATTCCTATCTCAATTCAATCAATCAATCAATCCAATCGATTCAAACGGTCATACAAACCAATTACGGTGCTAAAAGCTAACACCGGGTATTTTCAAGTTAAATACCACAACTTCATGAATTTCACACAATTCCACACTTTTGGAATTATTCACCATAATCATCAATCACTCAATTTCTCAATTTAAACATACAATTAACACAAACCGATCGCACCGCTGCGATCGCGAAATTCTAACGACCGGCCATCCCGGCATAATTTTCGAAATTATTAAATAATTAAATTTAATTCCGAAAATTTAATAATTAAATATTATTTTATAATAATATAATTTAATAAAATAATATTTATAAATTCGAAATAATTATTTAATTAAAAATAATTAATTAGGGCTTAAACTAGATTACACTAATTTAAACATACAATTAGCCCTAATTAAACATCCATTAAACTAATCACACAACTAATCTAATTTACATTAAAATAATCTAATCTAACCACCTAAACCTAATTAGACTAATCTAAACACCCCTTAAGCATCATTAACTCACTAAGCAAGAATTAGAGGATAAACTCACCGGTTTTGCGCGCCGGTGAGTTCACGGCGACCACGACGCCAAGGCGGTCGATAAACCCCAAAGCGGTGACACCAACGGAGGCCGGGAAGGGCTTGAAAACGGGCCACAAAGTCTCCAAAACCTTGCTGTCTTCTGCTTATGATCTGGACTGAACTGCAGAGAAGAAACCAGCAACTTCAACGGCGAAAACGGGTCGATTGGAGCTCCGGCAAGCGGGTGGTTGGCAACCAATGGCTCCCGGGGGTCTTGGGGATCTTGTAGGAGGTTGGGATGGGCAAAGGAAGGGTCGGAAAGGGGCGAAACAGCAAGAAAACGCAGAACAGGCGGAGCAGGGTGGAACCAGACGGTCCGGCGAGCGGCAGCTTCTCTCAGGATTTCGGGACAACCGTAGAATCTTTCCGGAAAGCGGCGGAATGCTCCGGAACGGGCTGGATGTCCTCGTCACGGAAGTGGGTGGAGCGTTCGCTGATTCATCCGGGAAGTCGACTTTTAACTCGAATCTCTGGCGAAAGGTCAGCTGGAGCAGAAACTGAAACGAGGAGAAAACAGAGGAAGAAATGGAGTCCGATGGGCATGCGACGGTGGAGGGCTGTTGCTGCTCGGTTTCTCTGGTTTTTGCTGAGCTTCTCTCCTTCAAAAATAATGGAGAAAGCCACAAATTAAGGGAGAAGAAGGCTGCTGAGCAAGGGGGTCTCCTTGGGCTCTTTAGAGCTCAACACTTGCCATTCTCTCATTGGCTTTGCCCCCACCATGACATCACATGACCTCAGCCACTCTCTCTCCTCAAGCTTCCTCCACAACCTTGCCAATAGGTGCAAAATAGCTCTCCCCCATGGCATACGAATTTGTTACATTTCCCTCTTCAATCTCAATCAATTTCATCCAATTCTCAACCAAACACATCCAATTGAAGCCCAATTAAATCCATCAAGGTATCCTCGTCCGTCTCATGACTTTTTCCCATCAAATGATCCAACTTGCATCCCGAAGATTCAATTAAAAACGGCCCTCTGACAATCCCGAACAAAAACGGCATTACTTTGCTTTTCCGCCAAAAATCTCGGTTTGTAGAAAAATCTTCTGGAGATGAGTCGACATTCCTAAAATGAATTGTGACTTGACAGAACTTCCAATTTCTGTAATCTGGTTCAATTTCACGGTTAAATTCAATCTGGCGCGACTTTAGCGCGTCCTAATCTACCGGGTAGCTTTTAGGAATTTTCTGTGCAATTGACCCGTGGTTGATTATTCTCAAGCCACAAAGTGCATCTTCGACACATTGACGACTCTTGGTTGTCATAGAAATCTCAAGGTTTCAAATACGGACACAGGGTACCAAAACGACAGAGAAATCGATCTAGTGCCGATCAACAAGAATTGTGCAATTAGGTGGAATCACCCATACTGAATTACATGGTTCTGTTGAATCGACCTATCTCCGGTCTCTAATCGGTCTGTGCCGTAATGACCCTTGCAGATTAGTACGGTCGAGCAATCGTTTCCTGGTCGAATTCTCAAGTCTATTGCGTTTAGATTCCTTAACGGCTTCACCTGATAGACTAGTTATCTCGTGAGTGGCCAACTCAGAGAAGAAAGCTATAGACGCGAAGATGAAATGCCCGACTTATTTAATTGAAACCAGAATTGGAAAATCGGGATGTCATAGCAGTATATGAAACATGATCAGATATTTGCGTTATGCTTTAGCTTCCAAAAACACATTCTCGAGACATGAATATCAAAATCATAGAAATATTGCAAATTAGTTACATCACATGAGCAACCGTACATATATAAAATGGCAGTTCAGGTTTAGCTACCACTCTCTCGAGGAGAACAATCAAACTCTCTATTTTCTCTGACGGATGAAATGTAGCCTCTAGCATATGATTATCAGGAAACCATACCCTTATAACAGTCTGCATCACAAAGCAGAGGAATTTTAGGGGTATGTTGCACAAGAAACCAATATAACACAAGATATATATCGAGATTACAAGCTACACGAAAAAATTGAGCATCGAAAACAAAATCATAAGGGGCACTAGTAGAGTAGATATTAAATCACCTTTGTTATTCTTGAGCGCCGTGCTGCCTCTTCTGCTTCTCGGATTTTTTTAGTCTTTAAATATTTTTCTGCCCAAGTCATCCAACCAAAAAATCAACAATTGCAAAATCAATTATTCTTATTAATGTGAACATACTAGAAAATGGAATTAGAAAGGAACTCTTTCATCAAACTAAAATTTCAAACCACCAATAGCAATAATGTGAGAAAACAGCACTCTAAGAATGCACACATAATCGCAGAGAACATATTTTACACTCCATCCTAATTTGTATGGCAGGCCAGGGATTCAAGGTCCGAGAAGGAAATATAACTGTTAACTCTATACCCCAGTTGATTAGAAATCAGATATCTTTTTCCCTAGACATCCAAAAGGCACGCTATCCTACCAGTAAAAATTAAAGCCTCTTCCTCCATTTGCACAATTTGCATTTGCTTGATGGGAAGTACCAATTTTACTCCCCAAAAGGATGCACAATGGGTAGAGGTTGCGTGTCCATCAATACACCAAGAAGAATACCCTCATGTAGCAATCCAACTTCACCAAACTTGATTATGAACGGAGATGCATCAAAAGACAGGGAGAAATGTGAAATTATTCATCTTCACAAATTGGTCAGTCTCTGTATGTCAAATTCAGCTAAACACAAGAAACCTGCAATTTTCAGTGGTTCTCTCGCAAAGCAAATAGAGAGATAAGCTTCTAGCTCCATGCTTGTGAGGATGTCCCACCATATCTCTCGTTGGCACATGAACAAAATAAGACGTACTTGTTGGTTTAAACAGCCCAAGCTACAATGAATTTGCCTAAGTAAACTCCCTCTTTCTGATAGATCAGTGGACCAAGAAGGTAGATCTTAGAGAGAAATTTTGATCTTATCCTTCACAACTGAGTTATACCTTTGGAATTGCAACGCAAATGACTATTCAGAAGCACGGAAGGATCAACTTCTCCAACGTACACGTGATTTTGGGAGAAAATAAAAGCATGGAGCGACCAATTAAGGCTTATAAGCCTGTAATCTCTTAGGAGGACTATATGCAAACAATTTCAAGAGATACCGCCGTTTCACTTATCTGAATAACATGGCAAGTCAGCAACAGCAGTACCTAATGCAGATGTAAATTTAAACTTCAACATTAACATGGCACCGAATTCTACTAAGTAGAATACATAAAAAAAAAAAAAATGAACCTTCGGACGTACAAGAGTCGCCAATGGGGCGCCTATTGATGGGGCTTGGGAAGGCGACGGCGGGAGGCGACAGCGTCGGGGTTGGCCCGTAAGGGCGCTCCACGAGAAAAGAGGGAGAGAGCGGAGCGTAGGTTGTGAGAGGGAGGCGAAGGGGCATCGGCGTCGGCGTTGGCGCTGGGCGCGTAGGCGGAGGCGGAGGCAGAGAAGTAGGCATCGGACTTGGGGGCGACGAGGCAACCGGCGGAGGGGCGTCGGCGCGCTGTTTGCTGGAAGAGAGGCGCGACTTTGAGGACGAAATAGAGAGAGAAAGCGGACCAGAGGTCACGAGAGGGAGGCGGAGGCTGCGTCGGCGTCGGAGTCGGCGTCGGAGTCGGAGTCGGAGTCGAGTCGGGGGCGTCGGAAGCAACCGACGAAGGCGAAGGTGGAGGGCCATCGAAGGGGGAGAGAGAGAGCGAGCGGGGGCATCGGAGGCAACCAACGGAGGGGGAGGTGGAGGGCTGTCGAAGGGGGGAGAGAGAGAGCAGAGCGGGGGCGTCGGAAGTAACGACGGAGGCGGAGGTGCGGGGCCGTCGAAGGGGGGAGAGAGAGAGTAGAGTGGACTTTATGTTTTCCTCTGAACCGTCGCAATTTTGTTCTCCCCGCAACGGAACGGAGAACAGGGAGAGAGACAAAGAGGAGAGAGAGAATCTCCCGCGCGCTGGTTTGAAACGGAGAAGTGGATGACGTGGACTGACACCTGTCCCGGGTTTCACGCTCCGAATGGTTCAGAGCACCGATTACGTGGCACTTTGAGGGTACCCAATATTTTCTCGATTTTAAGTGTTTTGAGTGCGCCCAGAGAAAATATATTTTAATGGCTGTGAGATTATTTTGAGGGTCACACTTGTATTGCAATTTAGTAGGATTATTTATTACAATCCTTTCATATTATCATCATAAGGTTTCTGCATATCTTACAAGTGATATAAAATAAAGTTGTATCTGGGACCCAAAGCCGGAGGATTTGAGCTCATGCTCGCACTTGCGAGGGAGGATTTCTTTTTTCTTTTTTTTTTGTCTTTTTTGGTTGGTACGTGGGAGGAATATTCAGCCATGAAGAGCATTTCTCGGTCAATTCTGACTTTTCACTGTGAGCGACTTCGGCTGTGCTGAATTTCTCTGGCTGTTCTTCCATTTTAGTGACGTGGAGGAACCTTTCAATCAGCTAATGAATTTTAGGGTGGGTCAATCCCATCTTTAAAATGAAAATTGGACCGGACACGGTCGGTTCCTAATACGTGGAACCAGGAACCAACCTTGCCCATTTTAAAACCAGACTATTCAGTCCCGGTCCTATACCCTAGTTGTGTGGGAACCGATACAAATGTCGTGTCATGTTACATTATATTGCATGTCGGTACTACTTAGTCCCCGATCAAGTTTCATTAAATATTTAATATTTAGTTACCCAACTTTATCTTTGGTCCGATGGCAATTTAGAGATAAAACTCAATTTTGCGTCCAAATATGAGACCTACAAAGCTATCACCGACAATGTATGCACGATATTAAGAAGTCACCGTTTTCGGGATTCATACTTTTGATTATGAATTGTGATATTTCGACAATATTTAATTTAGGTTAATCTTTTCATTATTTAGATACATTAATGGGGCCAATGTAGTTTATTTTGATCAGATTTAGATTATTAGTTATGTTGAAGGAAACACTTTAAATTAGATGTGTGAGACGATTTTTTTGGCCACAAATTACGATTTATATTAGAACAGATGCCTTTTTCGCATAAAAATTGAAAATTATATCCGCCCGTGTCTACCCGTGTCTATCACTCATGCTCCATAACATCTCTTTAAAATGTTTGGATTATGTTTTCTATTCGACATCTCTTCCTGAGGACCAAACGCAGTACTAATATACCACATAGTTTCTTAGAGTTTTGTGTGTGTAACCTTTCTAAAAAGTAAAATCTAAGTGATGAATTCCATGAATTTTTTTATCATCTGCTCAATATAATAGAGCTTGGCCAATCTATTCGATAAGCAAGGGATCCGGATTGGCCAGATTGATAATCATTACTGTTGGAGAAATCTTCGTGAAGTGTTTTGATGCTAACAAAATGTTTCCATCAGTCTAGTCTAAAGATCTCCAGACTCTGCTATTTAAAGTCTGAAGACCTCCAGACAGCCAGACTCAAGACTCAAAGTCTATCCTCATTGACAGTTTCTAATCCGTTGAAGAAAGGCTATCCAGAACTGGATGTTTCATTAAGGATATGACCTTATCGACTGGAGAAGATCTCTTGGCTGGATAAGACATAACGGAATCCTTTATTTGATCATGATTGATTCAAGATTAAGGATCCGATGATTGGCAAAATATTCTTGGAAGGTTCTACTTATGGAAACCGAGATCCTGATTGTATGACCGAACAGGATTGATGGGCTATCGACATGTTCCTTTAATAGCTCGAACGATCTTCCTAATTGATTCCGTCCAACGGATAGATTGGAGGAATTCCTTTGGTAAGTGCCAACGGGTATGATGGCATGAAGGAGTATATAAGGAAGACGTTCCAGTTGTTCGAGTGTGTGCGCGATAGAAGAATTCCAAAATCTGAAGCTCCTTGTTGTTTAGTCAATTCCTTTGAGTGAAATCTTGTACGCAAAAGAGAGTCTATATTTGTGAGAAACCTTGAGGAAGTGTGGTAGAACATCTACACTGTGGAATCAAGGAAAAGCTATGCTGTAACTTCTCTTTTGTTCATAGTGAAATCCAGCCGGTGGACTATCAGTGCGGAAGAGTGGACGTAGGCTTGGAATAAGCCGAACCACTATAAACCTTGTGTTCAATTTTCTCTTCCCTACTCTTTACTTTACTTTGATCATACTTCATTTTGTTAATCAAAAGAGAACTCCCTTTCTATCGTCTGCCTGGAATCGCTTCCATATCTTGAGAAATTATTTTTGCACCTATTCACCCCCCTTCTAGGTGCTTATACTAGCTATCTCAATTGGTATCAGAGCCTGTGTACTCACCTTGTTTAAAGTGTTTTACTTCAGAGTTAAAGATCCATGGCTAGTATGTTGGCTCCAAGGCTGGTAGAAGGGCAAAGCAACACCAGACCACCTTACTTTGATGGAAATGATTACAATATATGGAAAAACAAGATGAAGGCATTCCTAAGATCAAAGAATCCCCTGGAATGGAACGTTGTAGAAAAAGGAATCATTCCTAAAGCTGCACCGGTCTCAGAAAGAGGAAAATATACTGTTGAGTCTAGTGAAATGACTCAAGAAGAGATAATCAAGAGACAAGCTCTTGATGCAAAAGCAATTTCTTCTTTATATTGTGCTTTATCACCTACTGAATATAACAGAATATTTTCTTGTGTTACAGCTAAAGAAGTCTGGGATAGATTACATATTACCTATGAAGGAACCGATCGAGTGAAAGAGACTAGAATCAACATTCTTCTCGATCAATATGAAGCCTTCAAAATGAAATCAGGAGAATCTATAACTGATATGTTTAGTCGTTTTACAGAAATCGTGAATGGTCTTGAAAATCAAGGTCAACCAATTTCGATCCCATGAAAGTAAACAAGCTACTTGCGTGGACTCTCCAAGGATTGGAATCACATAAAGACCTCAATCAAAGAGACCCAAAGAATCATGCCTCTATCTGTTGATGAGTTGGTTGGGACTCTTCAGTCTTATGAAATGGAACGAATCAATGAAGACGAAGATCCTAAAGGTAAGAAATCCATTGCATTAAAATCTAATGATGATTCTGATGTTACTGATTCAAGACGATATGGATGATGAGGAGCTTGCTCTCATGATAAGAAGATTCAGAAAGCTGAACAGAAAATGAAGAAGATTCAATTCAAAGAAATAAAGTTTTCAAAAGCAACATGCACCAAGTCCGCTGAAGATGATGAATCAAACAAAGATGTAGTCTGCTTTGAATGTAAGAAAAAGAGACACATCAGACCCAATTGTCCTCTTCTGAGGAAGAAGAAAGGAAAAACTGAAAAGTATCGAAAGGCTCTCAAAGCAGAAACCTGGAGTGATACAGAGTGTGAAGAAAGTGATGATGATTATGCCAACATATGTCTAATGGCACAATCTGATTCAGATTCAAACTCCAAGACATAATCAGATTCTGACAAGTGAATTTGACGTAAGTAACTTCAAAATCCCTATTAAAGTTTCAATATACATTGATGAATTGTGTTTTAATCTGAAAACTTCGCTTAAAAAGATTTCTGAACTCAAAAAGCAAAATTCTGCTCTAAAACAACAGGAAAATGTTTTGAAAGAAAAGGTGAAATGTTTAGACACGAATGTTTCTTCTCTTAGAGAAAGTGAAGATAATCTTTCAAAAGAAAATGCATTCTTGAAAATGATATCTCAAACATTTCTAAAAGATTTTCTATAGGCTCGAGAAAACGGAAAAAATTCTTTCGTTCAAAACCTTATTTCAATAAATCTGGTTTGGGAATGACTGCTGAAACCATTCCTTTAATTGATTTTCCAAAAGTGAAAGAAAGAATTAAGCAAAGACCCACAAGAGATGCCTACAAAAATCATTTTAAAAGAATCTTTGTAAAACCAGTAGGTCGCAATGCTCTCAGATGTTCAAAGTGTAATAGTGCAGATCATTTCGAAAAAGAATGTCCTATGTTTGGAAACCTGTCAATAAAGTTTGGGCAAAAACCGCATATCATACTAACACCAATAAACCCAAGAAAATTTGGGTACCAAAGAAAGTTTGAGTTTCTCTTTTAAATGCAGGTCACTATCAAGAAAAAGGTAAAATGGTATCTGGATAGTGGATGCTCAAGACACATGATAGGAGATTCAAATTGTTTCATAAAGCTTGTACGAGTAAATGGTGGAAAAGTCTTATTTGGAGGAAACACCAAAGGAAGAATTGTGGGATTTGGAACTGTAAAGATTGGAAATCTCATAATAAGCAATGTTTCTTTAGTTGAAGGACTCAACTACAATCTACTCAGTGTCAGTCAGCTGTGTGATACCAGTTTCAAAATCAACTTTCAAGAGGGAATATGCTCAGGAATTAGTAAAGATTCTACTCAATCATTCATGGGTCGAAGACATGGAAATATCTACCTCTTGGATGTGAAACCAGATGAATCGCAATGCTTAATTTCAATCCAAGACGAAGCAAACTTATGGCACAGAAAGCTTGGGCACATTAACATGAAGCAGATAGCCAAAATCTCAGCAAAGAAGCTTGTTCGTGGTCTACCCAATTTATCATATCAAAAGTCTAATCTATGTACACCATGTATATTGGGAAAACAGGTAAGAAATTCCTTTAAACCAATAAATCAAGTTTCCACTAACCGTGTACTGCAGCTTTTGCATATGGACCTCTTTGAACCAACCAGAACACAGAGCATTGGAGGTAAGAAATACTGCCTAGTAATTGTGGATGACTACTCACGATTTACTTGGGTATATTTCTTGGCAAGTAAGTTTGAATCTCTTACTTTGAAAATTTTGCTAAGAAGGTTCAAAATGAAAAGGGGTAAGTTATTTCAAGTATAAAAACAGACCATAGAGGTAAATTTGAAAATCAAGATTTTACAAAATTTTGTAATGAATCTAGTTTTCAGCATTTGTTCTCTTCTCCATATACTCCAGAGCAAAACGGAGTTTTGGAAAGGAAGAATAGATCTCTTCAAGAAATAGCTAGAACTCTTTTAATTGAAAGCAATATCTCTTCACGATTTTGGGCTGAAGTAGTTTCAACATCATGTTATATTATCAATAGAGTTTTTCTAAGGCCTATTCTAGAAAAGACCCCCTATGAACTATTCAAAGAAAAGAAGCCTATTGTTTCATATTTTCATGTATTCGGATGCAAATGTTTTATACTGAAAAATGCAAATTATCGAGTTGGTAAGTTTGAAGAAAAGTCAGATGGAGGTATCTTCCTTGGATATTCAACCACAAGCAAAACGTACAGAGTCTACAACAAGAAGACTCAAACTGTGGAAGAATCAATGAATGTCAAATTCCAGGATTCTATGCAAAATGAATCTATTCAAACTCATCTTGAAGAACCTGAATCAGCTCCAAATCCTACAAAGTCTAAATTGCAAGAAGCAGCTCAGACTTTGAAGGACCAGCAACAAGTAACTGTTGAAGATTCAAATAAAGGAAGTAATCACCAACCTAACAAATCAAGCAGCAACTGGAAGCATAAGTCCAGACATCCCAAAGATCTTATTATTGGCGACATTAATGAAGGAATTCGCACAAGATCCAAAAGGCGCGAAGAGTCTAATGCTGTGGCTCTTATTTCTGAAATAGAACCCAAAAGCATAGATGAAGCCTTATCTGATGAAAGCTGGATTGAAGCTATGCAAGAAGAACTCAGAAAATTCAGAATTAATGATGTTTTGGAGTTGACTCCTAAACCAAAAGGTAAATCTATTATTGGAGCTAAATGGGTTTTCAGGAACAAGATGGACGAGAAAGGAAAAGTCATAAGAAACAAGGCAAGACTCGTGGCCAAGGGATACACGCAAGAAGAAGGGATAGACTATGACGAGACTTACGCACCGGTAGCAAGGTTAGAAGCAATTCGTTTATTACTTGCATTTGCTTGTCATAAAAATTTCAGGTTATTTGGATGTCAAAAGTGCCTTCCTAAATGGATTCATCCATGAGGAAGTTTATGTGGAACAACCACTTGGGTTTGAAGACCCAAGGAAACCAGACTCAGTATTCAAACTCAAAAAGGCCTTGTATGGCTTAAAACAAGCACCTCGAGCTTGGTACGACAGGTTGAGTAAGTTTTTAATTCAAAATGGTTTTGTTAAAGGTAAAGTAGACACTACTCTTTTTATTAAAAGAGAAAGCAAGAGTTTTCTGCTTGTTCAAATATACGTCGATGATATTATTTTTGGATCCTCTAATGAAAGTCTGTGCAAGAAATTATCTAAGACTATGCAGGATGAATTTGAAATGAGCATGATGGGTGAGTTAACCTTCTTTCTCGGGCTTCAAGTAAAGCAATTAAAGGAATGAACTTTTATTCATCAAGAAAAGTATGCTAAAGATCTTGTCAAAAAGTTTGGACTGGACAATTGCAAAAAGGCTGATATACCAATGTCAAGTTCCTTGAAGATAGACAAAGATGAAGGAGGAAAGAAAGTCGATCAGAAGTTATACAGGAGTATCATTGGCTCACTTCTTTATCTTACAGCTTCTAGACCTGACATTTTGTTTAGTGTTTGTATTTGTGCCAGATTCCAAGCAGACCCTAAAGAATCTCATTTAAATGCTGCAAAGCGTATTATCAAATATATTTCATCAACTTCAAGCTTTGGTCTCTGGTATCCAAAAATGGGAGACTTTACTCTTCTTGGATACTCAGACATAGACCTTGCCAGATGCAGAGTTGATAGAAAGAGCACCTCGGGTACCTGTCAACTGCTTGGAGGCAAGATAGTGTCTTGGTTTTCAAGGAAGCAGAGTACGAAAGCTCTCTCTGACAGAGAAGCGTAGTATGTAGCTCTCGAAGTTGTTGTTCACAAATCCTGTGGATAAAACAACAGCTAAGAGACTTTGGAATTGAAGATTCATGCACGGAGATTAACTGCGATAACACCAGCGCAATCAATCTCACCAAAAATCCAATTCTTCACTCAAGAGCAAAGCATATAGAGATACGACATCACTTCATTAGAGATCATGTACAAAATGGAGAAATTTCAATTCAGTTTGTTGATTCAAAGACCCAACTGGCGAATATATTCACAAAGCCTTTGGAGAAAAATCAATTTGAAACCATCCGTTCCAGACTCAACATTTTGAGGTATGAGGAAATCAAAGTCTAGAGACTCTCAGACTCAGACATACAAGACCTTGACTGTAAGTTATTCTCTCTCTCGAATCTCATCTTGAAAAGGTACGATCGTCAACCGTGTTTGATTATTGCTATATTTAATTGACATGACTATTGCAACGTTTCCTTTTGAAAAATGAGTTATTTTGAAATGACCATTTTTCCGAAAAAGGCAGTTATTTTTTAAAAGGCATCTTTTCACTTTCCTTTACGACGTTTTGTATTCCACCCTTTTGACTAAGTTATATACAGTCGGTTTCTCTTCGTTTTAACTTCAAAACCCTAAAAAGCACAGATCTACCATTCCTGTTTTCTTCTATTGTTTAATCTTCGAAAAAGTTGTCATCTTTCTTGGGAAAGTCAAGCAAGGAATCTTTCAAAGAGTGAGAAAGATGTCGTCTTCAAAAAAGTCTTCGAGGATCGCAAGTAGAGGACCACGGCGGATGAGTGAGGAGCCTACGCACTTCGATCTCACCAAGGAAGAAGTGTCTCCAAATCAGCAGTAGAGCCCACAACATTCTCAGCAGCGTCATTCTCCTCCATCTAGTCCTCAAGGTATTGATCATCAACAAGAGGAAGAAATTATCGAAGACGCAAATCCTGTAAGAGTTCAAAGGCCCTATTTTATTTATAAGCTATATCATGCTTTAAAAGGAACTGGTACTCCATTGAACTATGTCGATGATTTTCTTAAGGACAAAGGATATGGAAATGAATATATCTTTTTGCGAAAAATGAAAAGTTTGGGAATTACTCGTAAAGGGGTGGCAGAAGAAACCCTTGCGAATATCCCAAGTCATCCTCGTGATTGGGGATTTAATCCTGTAGATGGGAATGATGATGATAAACTGTTCAGCCAATTTCAACCGAGAATGGGTGTTGCAGCGGAAAATCGAGGAAAAATGGGAGAGTTGTTTAGATAGAAGGAACAGAATGATCTATACTCAAAATTGCTGAAGCGTGGGGTGATAAACCCTAGGAGTGTGGATTTTGATTTTCTTGATGCTGTAAATGTCAACTTAAGAGAAAAGTTTAGTTTTCTTCAACTTGAGCAGTTCTGTTCTGACACCACAGAAGCTCATGCTGAATTAACTGCTTATTTCTATTCGAATCTTAGTTTCCTGGATGCGAATAGATTCTCTTTCGGTGTCAAAGATCAAGACTTTGTAGTGGATATGGATATGCTGGCAGATGTGTTAGGGGTTGAGAGAGGAAGATATCAACCGATCAAAGTTTCTATTGCTCGTGCCACATTGGAACTTGTTAAGGACAGGAGAACAGAGGAAAATATTTCCTACTTAAGGATGAGTGCGTTCAACATTATGCTTCACAAGATTGTGATCAATTGCCTCAGACCGAAATCAACTTCCAAGACTGATGTTTTAAGTTCAGAGGCAAAGCTGATGTATGCCATCATCACTGGGAAAAAGTTTTCTCTTCCTCACACTGTTATGTTCCACATGTATAGAGCAGTGGTGAAGGACAGAGGTCAACTTCCTTATCCAGGTCTTGTGACGAAGTTATTCAAACATCTAAATATTCAGCCTCCGCAAATTCTTTGTGCTTGATCGTGCGATCATATGGTGGTAGGACTGAAAATGGTGACTAAAATGCGTCTGAAGGAACTAAGCAAGGCGTTGGAGAAATTCAAGGAGAAGACTCCAGTCAAAACTCATCAAAGCTCTTCTGCAGCAAAAAGAAAAGGGAAGGAGCCCATGGTTTCTCCATCAAAGAAAAGAAGAGCTCTCATCGTTGAAGATGAAGATGATGAGGAAAACATCACCATTTCTACAATGGCTTTGAAGAATCTGAGTCGTTCTGTTCCAGAGAAAGAATCAGAACAGAGGACGAAAGAAGCAGAAGAGAAAGAAGGAGAGGAGAAGGAAGAAGAAGAAAGAGATGCTAAGAAGGAAAGAGTTGAGAAAGAAGAAGAAGAGAAAGGAGATCAAGAAGAAGGAGAACCTGAGGGACACTCATCTCCACCTGAAGGCATGAAAACAGGGGGAGATCAAGAGAAAAGAGGAATGCCCTCATATCCTGCTACCAGTGAGGGAGTCAGTCGCTCTCCAGCAGATCCAGAGGACATTTATGCCTCTCAATTTCCTGAGGAAGGACATGATGTTTCATCGCCAACTTTGCGTGATTATGCTGATCTGCCATCATCTACCTTTACTCCATCAGATCGTGCCGAAGCCAGTATGCAGACCGATAATTCAGCAGATTTTCGCAGAATTATGGATATTCTCTTGGAAATGCGAGGTCAGATATATGCTTTGGGATGCGAAGTTTAGAATTTGCAAAATGCAGGTCAAGCTTCTTCGGGTTCATTGAATGGTCAGATCCAAGCCCTTTCTCTTCAGATTCAAGCTAATGCTAAGGGTGAGGAAGTTGCACAACTAAAGGAAGACTTGAAAAGGCTGGAAGGCATCGTTCAGTCAATGGGAGATTTCCAGCTTGTCCGAGTTCCCAAGCATTATTGAATCTATTCCATTTTCATCTCGACCTTTTTTATGCTGACAAAAAGGGGGAGAGATGAGATTTGCAAAACTTTGACTTTACAACCTTTGATTGGTTTGTTGTTTGAAGATTGTTTTGATGTTTGACTTTAGTTTTGTCTGGATGTGTGGACTGAATTTGGATTTGGACTTGACTGCTTATATTAACTACTATTGATATCTTATGGATGGCTTTATCGCATATTAGACTAACCTATTTTCTGTGGTTGCAGATTCTAGCGTTATCATTCATCAAGTCATTTATTTTAAGATATCTATATTTGTTTGAGTAACATTTTGCAAGTCAAAGTTATCCAAATCTGCAGGAAAGTTTTGTCACCATAAAAAATGGGGAGATTGTTGGAGAAATCTTCGTGAAGTGTTTTGATGCTAACAAAACGTTTCCATCAATCTAGTCTGAAGATTTCCAGACTCTGCTATTTAAAGTCTGAAGACCTTCGGACAGCCAGACTCAAGACTCAAAGTCTATCCTCATTGACAGTTTCTAATCCGTTGAAGAAAGGCTATCCAGAACTGGATGTTTCATTAAGGATATGACCTTATCGACTGGAGAAGATCTCTTGGCTGGATAAGACATAACGGAATCCTTTATTTGATCATGATTGATTCGAAGATTAAGGATCCGATGATTGGCAAAATATTCTTGAAAGGTTCTACTTATGGAAACCGAGATCCCGATTGTATGGACGAACATGATTGATAGGCTATCGACATGTTCCTTTAATAGCTTGAATGATCTTCCTAATTGATTCCGTCCAACGGATAGATTGGAGGAATTCTTTTGGTAAGTGCCAACGGATATGATGGCATGAAGGAGTATATAAGGAAGACGTTCCAGTTGTTCGAGTGTATGCGCGATAGAAGAATTCCAAAGTTTGAAGCTCCTTGTTGTTTAGTCAATTCCTTTGAGTGAAATCTTGTATGCAAAAGAGAGTCTATATTTATGAGAAACCTTGAGGAAGTGTGATAGAACATCTACATTGTGGAATCAAGGAAAATCTGTGCTGTAACTTCTCTTTTGTTTATAGTGAAATCCAGCCAGTGGGTTGTCAGTGCGGAAGAGTGGACGTAGGCTTGGAATAAGCCGAATCACTATAAACCTTGTGTTCAATTTCCTCTTCCCTACTCTTTACTTTACTTTGATCATACTTCATTTTGTTAATCAAAAGAAAACTCCCTTTCTATCGTCTGCCTAGAATCGCTTCCGTATCTCGAGAAATTATTTTTGCACCTATTCACCCCCCTCTAGGTGCTTATACTAGCTATCTCAAATATTACAACCGTGACTGTTAGTTTCTTGAAGGCTCGCTATGGAACCAACGAACAACGTGCGCCCAATTCCACTCGTGGATCGATGAGGCCGTAGCAAGAGGTCTTTGATGCTCCCTTTTATTAAATTTCAGAAACAAAAAATATATCTTCTTAGTGCAACTAGAACCCTCGAATAAATTCAGTAGACACAAAATAGTAAACAGCTCAAACCTAAACAATGAATACGGGCTCGACCCGACACGACCCGACCGAGAACATAGGAAACTAGTCCGAACATGGTAAACCCTCAAGGACAGCGGCTTGCAATTACAGAGGGTCATGTCGCCGTCAGCAAATTCGGGGAAATGTCGGTAGAGGACGGATGGCCCTCCTAGCTTTTTTCTTTTCTTTTTTCCTCCCACGTTCTTAAGCATTTTTCTTTGTGCTTACGCGGTGCCGAAGCTGGACACCATGACGGCACCACACATCCGCCATATCAGTGTTTGGACCAAGAATTGGCCAGTTTCCGGTAAAAGTGCATCATTTGCAAAAGAAAAAGACTAAAAGTTCAGCGCGTCCACCGATTAGATTGCATGTACACTCTAAATTTAGTGATCATCAATTGGTCAATTTATCCCCAAATATGGCAATCTACCTATCTCCACCACATCAAATAATTATAGCATTGCACGAGTTTGTGAGTCCTATGGATGGCCAAAGGAAACAAATACGAAAAATTCGATTTGCGACATAATGCTCTTGAGGGAGCCAAGTACCTTATCATTTGTGCCAACGGAGTTCTCATCAACCCAAGGCATTCCTTACTTATTTCCCACATTGGCCATTGATTTCCTATTCATTCCGTGCGGGCCTTATTTAGCTTAAAGAAGTATATCTTTGCTAACGAATTAATGTTGGGTACTTACATCCTTTTCAATTTTCATAGACTCTTCAAATTTCAGCATTGAGATGAATTAATGTCTTGCCCAGCGCTTTCCTATTCAATGCTGTCACGCATGCACAGCTGACAGCAAAAACAAGAAATATAATCACATCGAGAAATCACATGCACTTTCCTAGGGTAAACATATGGACATACAGCGAATATTTGAACATAGGTTGTCTGGGTTTTTTTACGCCCAAGAGTTCAGGATGATTATGGTAACGATATAATGTCTTTCTTTTACCCATAGTAAGATTTTGTCGAAAGAAAGTAAACAAAGTTTAACGGAAACGTAGTGACGTACCCATTAGCGATGAAGTAAACAAAGTTTAATGAGCCGGCAATTGTGGGCGGTGGCGGCGGCAAGGGCAGCCCTCACCACCTACTTCTTCTTTTTTTCTTTCTTTTTCATAAAAAACTTTAGCGTACCTTTTATTTAATTTAAATTAAATTTGTACTAAAAATCATATTTAGACCAAAATAATATTGTTTTAGCTTTATGTTTCGTGTTTTAGCCATGTCAGCGTTTTCCCTTAATCAAATTATAATAAGTTAATGGAATAACTTGATTACACCGATCTGACTAGTTTTAAGACTTAATTGCACATTTTATAAGTTTTAAGATTCAATTTCACATTTGTGATAAGTTTTAGGACTTTTATTGGACATATCTATTTTTTTTTTTAATAAAGTATAGTTTAGTTCTGTTCATGGCAACATTATAAGTTAGATGCATTCATGCCTTTTTTTTTTTCTTGCCATAATTGACGATTTCAATTAGAATAGATGATAAAAATGTGACTTTTAAAATTCTAATGATTGTTCACTATGTTGAGGATAAACGTCATTTTCATTGGAGATACTCTTAATAATGTGTCATTAACCAACCGAAATCCACGCTTTCCATCTTTACTGTCGACATAGCCTTTTGGCCAATCTATTGGATAAGTGACAGGCTCAGATTAGCAAGGATGAGCAGACTTTGGTAAAGTCCATATCAAGTATAACGCAAATTCATAATTATTACCACTGTGACTGTTAGTGTTCTTAAAGACTCGCCGTGGAACCAATGAACATGCTCCCAATTTCATTCATGGATCGATGAGGCTGTAGCAAGAGGTCTTTGATGCGCCATTTCATTAATTCTCAAACCCAAATTACAAAATTCTATCCGTGATATAGGTTGCCATCGCAGAACTAGAACCCTCAGATAAATTTAGTAGGAACAAAACAGTAAACAGATCGCAACTAAACAATGAACTGTGGACTCAACCAAAAAATTAGAAAACTAATCCAAAACATGATAAGCTTAAAGGTTGATACATTACGAACTCGTTACTCCATCGATAACGAGTCATGAAGAGTTAATTTCAAGGAGCTATGCGTACTGATGCGATGTTATGTATATTTGATTCCTGACCCTTTTACCATAATGTGTCTGCCTTAGTGAGTCATGCCAGTAATCCATGTTGTGAAACTCATCACTAAATGCCATCATCTCCAAACCACTAATCGTGCATGTAATCCACGTAAATGTAATATTATCCGGGGAAATGGTTAAAGGGTTGGCTTCCACTAATTTGCCATTAATTGTCTCAAGTATCTCATTGATCAATCTTGTTTTTTGCCTGTCAAAGAACAAAGCAATCTAGTGCATAAATGAGAAAACCCTGTTATAATAACTCGCTAGAAACCAAAAAAGAAAAAAAGAAAAAGAGTCCTTGTGTGTTGCTGATGGCATGGGAGTTAATTAATCAACAATTGAAATCCTAAAATAACTGAATACTAATTAATTTAAATTAAAAAATGATTTATGTAAGAAATCGAGCTGTGATGTCCCATTGTTAGAATATCCAACTGCCCATTAGACAAGCCCATCAACCTAATATTGGATGGCGACTCGACCAACCTCGTGATTGGTGTTGTCACATTCATATTTAAATACTTCTTTTATAGTTTTGTCGTTCATATCCTGATCAATTATACTAGTATTTGTATATATTCTATGAAGACCATACAAATTTCGCTCTTACAATGTAACTATGAAAGATTTGTAACATCAGTATAAGTTCACTAGTAACGTGTGGTACATAATCCTTAGTTAAATGTGTATAAAGTTCGAAGTTTAAAACTTTTAGAGTAGAAAAAAGGTGAACATAAAAAAAAAAAAAATTTGAAAAGAAAAGGAATGAGATAGCGAATAAAAAAACAGTTATTTGTTTAATACGAAATCACAATTCGACTCCGATCTTTGAGAAAGGCATCAAAAGGTTGGAGAGAGAATTTTTGTTCCTTTAGACTAGGTTTGGCAGTTAGATAAAAATTCCGATAGGATATATATGTAATTACATTATCTAGTACAGCCACAAAGGATTTTTCCTCCTAGGAAAAAGAAGAAGCCATCATTAATCCCTCTCTCGCATCATCTCTACGAGTTCTAATACTCAAATAAGTTGCACAACCTATGCGGTCAATATCTACCTTGAAAGAAATCTTTCTTTTCTTATATTGCCCAAACTATATGATAATGGAAAATATATACGTTAAGTAAAAAGGAGTTACCCTCTCTCAGCTTCAAATCCATATACAAATCCGACTTCTTCAAGCGCCCGCCTCCAATCATCCACAGTCTAGTCATCGAACCGCCACGTACCGGATTGGAACCCATCGCCGAATCTCCCTGCCTGGTGTCGAACGTCGCATGGCTTCACCCCATAAAATACAGGCAACGCCGTATACCCTGCCTTGTTTCTCCTGCACTCCATCATCTGCGCAAGCTCACAGAGGCACCATGCTTTCGAGCCATAATTTTCCGAGATGATCAGGATCAAGATCCTGGACCTTGTGATCGCACTTAGAAGCTTCAGGCCGAACACCTTGCCTCGGCAGAGCTCGTTTTTGTCTCTGTAAACGCGGATTCCTGTTTTGACCAGGCTCCTGTGGAGGAGATCAGCGAGGCCAGTCCGAGTGTCTCTGCCACGGAAGCTCAGGAACACTTTGGAGTAATCTTTTACTTCTTCTCTGGCTAGGGGGTCCGGCAAATAATCTGCATGAGCGCTTAAGTAGACATGCTAATAATTGCTACAATTGAGGAGTTTCGAGTTGTTCACCACCTATCATTAAGCCTATTAGATGAGAAGTGAAGCACTGTTCTGCTATGGAAATGATTTTTCTCATCGTTTTGAGCATAGTTGCCAAAATCCCTATAAATTGAATCTTTCATTGAACTGAATCATATGATTGCGCAGAGTTTCATTTCATTTATTAACTGTGCATATTTATCTCATCTGAAAGACTGTATTTGGCACCTATAAGTTGAGAATATGAATTGATGCTTATTTTGCTTCAACGCAGGTTGTAGCTTCAGCCAAGTCCAAGGACTCAGTTCCCTATATTATTACAGGACACTGACCGGGTGGACTCATCGCCTCCCTTTTCATGTTATGGCTTTAAACACACTCGACACAACAAAGGGAACACTCCCCCTCTGTATCAATTGCAATTCGCCACTCCTCATGGACAATGCCTTCCGACAAGCTGTATCGTAATATTTAACATGGAATTCGTGCTTCTTGTGTGTAGCTCATATGGATGATTTTTTTCCTAGACCATTCCTTCACTCTTCCACCACTAACTCAAGTCAATACAAACCTTTTGGCACCTTCCTTTTGTGTTCTGAATCAGGTGGTACCTATTTTGAAGCCCGAGTCCATCATGGAGCTGCTTATGTCGGAAATTGCTGTTGGAAACAGAGAGTCCCGAAGTGTTGATTATAAGACTGTCATTGGATGGCTAGAGCAAAGATTAATTCACAATGATTGTTCATGGTTGAATGAGCAAGAAGCAGATTCGTATAAGGCTAGGGTTACTACTCAAGTCACAGTGGTTGGCCTCAAGCCAATACAGGTATCTGAACTTGACCTTCTTCTCATGGTTACATTCCATCAAGGGGAAGTTTGCTTTTTAGTAGATAGTTGTGCTGCTTGGAACCACACATATATCTCACTTTTGCCATTGACCATGTTTTAACCTAATTAAAACGCGGATAGACTAATTCAGAATTTTAACAGGATAAAAGGAAAACTTGCTGAAGTTGGAAGCTTCTAAATGTTATGAATGTTTATAAATTTTGATTGAGTGGACTCTCATTGCAATGACAGCAGCTGAATGAGGGCAGTGATGCTCTGATAGATGAAATACTAAAGCGTGAAAGAGACGTCTTAAGACAATAAAGAGAGGCATTTGATCCTGCCAAGCAATGGGACCAAATGAAAGTGTACCTTTCTTGGAGTGGTACATGAAGGTATGCAAAGCCAACGGCAGGGGTCCTGGTTTCTGTGACAGCTTCAAAAATGCACGAGAAAGGCACGACAATGGAGTTGATAAGTATAAGACAATCCTCTCGGATTACTGGGAGGGTGTGGTCAAAGAAGCGGAGAAAAGCCTCAAATATGGGGCACGCCACTGCGGTACCGCTGGCTCTTTGGAGGGACAAATTACTGCAGGATAGTGGAACCACTGGACATAGCGGAATATTACAGAAGGGGCCGAAGGGATTACATAAATCGAGGAAAATCCAAACACTACAGGCTGGTAGAAGAATGGCTGGACGATCATCTGAACAAGAAAAATACCAGGAGAAGGCTGGCCTTTCGAATTTGAAATTGAACAATGTCAAGTCGAGCGTGACGGAGGATTTGTGCTTTTGGGCACACGTGGAGGAGGCCATCCGGTCGTGCAGATTGCTGGAAAGCGGAGGATCATCAGACGGTTCCAAAATAGTGAAACTGGTGGAGTTTGAGAAATGTGTTCTGGGTCTGATCGAGAAGTACAAGGTTTCCCCTGACATATTTTTGGAGAAAAGCAGCTATATGCAATGGTGGAGGGAGTATGTGGAGATCCTGGAGAGGCAAATGATGGGTGATTCTCACAATTCACAGCTTGTTGCTTTCATGAGGGAGGAGCGTTACAAGAATTATGCTGAAGTTTCCCCAAGGATGTTTCAAGAGGGTCATTCAAATGTGAATCCACCCGATTCCTCAAATGCGGGTCTTAGGTCGACAGAAGGACCCAGAATCTGTCCCTCACCCTCTTCTCCGCAATCTTCCCCGCGTTGTCTTACCCTTTCCCTCTGCCTTTGCCTTTGCCTTTGCCTTTGCCTTTTCCATTTTCTCTAGGTAACTTCCCAAAAAGACATCTTTACTGATGTCCTCGACAAGGCACCCAGACTTCGATCTCAACTTTGAATTTTTGGATGTAATATATATGCCTACTGTGTCCTTATCAGTAAACTTGTGAGGAAACGTCGTTTTGTAGCTTTGTAGTACCGTCTAAAGATGACAATTTTCAACGCGATGAGGAATAAAATAAAGTGCAAGCTAAAATTGTCAGTTCAAAGTAAATTGCTAGCTGAGAAAGGGGTCCTTCTCATGTTATTCAGGCAAATAATAGATGACTGCATTTTCTTGTTATAACAATAAATATAAATCGTACTTTCATGATTTTATGCATCCAACATACGAAATAATATTGGCCCCAGAGGTAATCTGATGCATAAGATTGTCTTAATAATAGTAACATGCTTCACAATTATATAGGCTGAAAATGAAGTTAATTTTTTTTGGAGCGAAAATGAAGTTAATTAGAGCATAAAACGCAAGGAAAAGGAAGGCCGTTTGTAGTGTTTTACTAAGATTTAATTTGATCATATAAGCAAAAGCAATTTAACTGTAAAGTACCACTCGTTCAATTAACTTTTTTGTTGTATTGTGAAATTCATTGAGATACAGAAAGTAAAAAAAAAGATATGCTTTTTATTTATTTATTTTAAACCATGTTTTATTTAATAAATTATGTATTGTGATATTTCCACAATAGTTAATTTGGATTAATTTTCTGTTAATAGTTAAGATACATGAAAGGGGGCGATGCAGTTTATTTTAATAAGATTTAGATTAGTTCTGTTGAGGGCAACGTTTTAAATTAGATGTGTCGACGATTTTTTTACGACAATTTACGAGTTCAATTAGAATAGATGCCTTTTTAGATTAAAATTGAAAATTATATCAGCTCGTGTCTAGCCGTGCCAATCTCTTATGCTCTTTAGCATCACTTTAGAATGTTGGGATTATGCTTTTTAATTGACCATCTTCCTGAGGTCTAAACGCAGTGCTAAAGTGCAACGTAGTTTCCCAAAGCTTTATGTGGGTAACCCTTCTAAAATGTAAAATCTTAGTTACGAATTCCATGAATTTTTTTTTATCATGTGGTCTATATAATTTTGGCCTATTGGCCAGAAATGAGCAGATTTCGTTAAGTTTATATCATCTGTCGCGCAGATTGATAAATTATTGCTACAGTAAGAGGAAGTGTTCCTGAAGACTCGCTGAGGATCCAATGGACAACGTGCTCCTTATTCCATTTGTGGATTGATGAGGCTGTAGCAAGAGGTCTTTGTTGCTCCATTTTATTAATTTTCAAATATATATATCTTTTTAGGTCTTATGGTAACGAAATAATGTCTTTCTTTTTCCCCCAGTAAGATCTTGTTGAAAGAAAGGAAGCAAGGTTCAACGGAAACGAAGGTACCCATTAACGATTTTTCCTTATTCCCATCTGTATAAGAAACTCACTGCCCGGAGAGCTCGCTGCCCTGGCTTGACAGCCTTCGCATCAAAATGCTTTTTGGGTGAGCGGAAGGCCTTGCGAAAACTCCCTTTCAGGTACAGCACATGTGAGGGATCGACTTTGTAAAACATCAGCAAGACTTTCCTCTGTTTCTCTACTCCATCATTTGAATGAGCTTGCAAACACACCATTTATTGGAAGTATAATTGGGAGAGATAATTGGTACCGTGATCTTAGACTGCATGATTGCGCTGAGAAGCTCTGACCCAGACTCCTCGCCGACTTGGAGGTCTTTATCATCTCTGAACATGAGCTGGCACAGTGCCTACATCAACAAGTTTGCGAATGGTAGAGGTGATTTGTGAATCCTGTGTGAGCATCTGTGCCTCTAAAGCTCAAAAACACTTTGTTGCAGTCATTTCCCACACCACTTGGAGAGATGAATGGACAAGTGGATGCTCCCACGGCGCCTGAATTGCTGGCATCAGCACCATTGCTTACACTCTCTCTTCTTGTTGAGAAAATTATAAGCCAGAACAGATAGAAGATCTCTAATAAATGAACTAAAAGTGGAGCATATGCTTTACAGGGTAAAGTGCACATCCTTCTGAACAAGTTTGGACACATGGGAACGTGAGATCTTTAATAAACCGGTCTTCTTATGCAGGTGGCAATTAGAGTTAATAGTAATTTATAGCCTCAGAAGCAGTTTATAACATACCTGAGTTGTTTGTCTTCCCCTCACGTCAATACAAGATTTGGAATGGTCCATTCAGACAGAAATGATATCTCTCAAAAATTTCTGCAGATATGTAGTGAACTTCTCACGCTTCTTCGCGTATCAGAGGATGCAAAATATTCAGTTCCACTCTAATTGCTTCTTTCTCAATCCAGAATGGTTGGAGCCACTTTTGCCAATTGCAAGTCAGCAATTGGAGAATCGCAAGTTGATAGCATCTAGTGTCTTAGAAAGATATTTTCTTGCCATATATGGTTTCCCGTAGCTGGTACACAATACCAGTGGCTATGTCGAAAAATGTCCTTCGACAAGGCAGCTAGCTTTCCATATGTTCTTGGAGTCTCCTGGTTCCTTGAACTAAAAAGAAAGAGAGAAAAAGGCAAATCAGTGCATAGTTTTGCTGCTTGGTGTCTTCCTGGTCAATTCATGGCGACTGTGATACACGAGTAGGTAAATAAATCTCGTTCTCTTACATCGTGAACTTACACAGGCTAACTACCAAAGACTGAATTGTTTGACAAGCGAATACACGTACTAGATACAATGCAGTTTTCACTCTCTGGGTTGATACAATCACGATTCATTTCCTTCTTCCCACGACCACAGATCCTACAATTCTCAGCTTACAAACGGAGAGGCTGGCCAACACACTTTTTGGAAAAGCATCACTCCCATGAAAGAAGCCCCAAAGGAAGCAAACTAAAACCATGAGCATAAGTAGTGATCAAGCAGCTGCCCTAGTTATTAACTCAATTTAGAATAGTCATTAACCCTTGCCCTTGCTCATTTACGTGGAATGTGCAGGAAGTATCGAGATAAAATGAAGAATAGGTTCACCAGGCGTGGGTGTTCCTGCAAGTATTGTCACTGTTACTGCATAATGAAAAATAACTCTAGTTCTTCATTCAAAACTGATTGCATAATGATCCAATAATGAAATTGAGGAACGTTCTCAGGCATAATATTATCATGAAAGGAAAAGGAGAAAAGCTCCTCAATCATATTTAGGAGAAAACGCTGGTTCCTCGGTGAAAATCAAATGAAGCTTTGCTTGTTGCACTCCAATATAGCCAGGAAGATTAATTCTTTGAGATTCATCTCTCCTATAAACTCGGAGGAATTTCCAAGGTCCAAGATGGAGAAGCGTTCCAAAATTTAATAATGTCTAACTCCTTCCACAGAAAGCTGCAATATGTAGTCAATCCCAAACAAATTATAGATAGAGCCTCTATAAACTGTATGAATCCTGCTAACAATTCAAGAAATGGAATGTCGTGATAAGGTAATTTTCATAAAGATAAGGCAAGTAACAGCAAATATACATCTACAAATCTAACATAAAAATTCATCAGAAGATGTTCTACTTTAGTCACCTGTTCCCTGTGTTAGTGAAACAAACAGGACATATCAGGTATCCAAGCAAAATAACCTCCGAAGTCTGTACATGCACAGTGCACATCACTAATCAATCTCGTGTTGAAGATTAAGAACTCAAGTTGTCAACCCATGATGATATCAAAAATACTTAGAGAAGGTTTCCAACTGGGTGAAGAAGTTCCACTCTAGAAATAAACAATTGCCAGAGCATCAACTTCTTTCCATTGCTTGAACTATATAGTGGAAAGAAATGATAATAGAAAAGGCCATGAAGGAAAATCTACTTCTTGATACAGATAACACTATTAAAACACAGGAATAGGTGTGAACAGGGCATGGGTGATCACCTTCTTTTAATCTCTCAACTTTGACATGGCAGTAGAACTATGTGCAGCATATCAGCTGAAAGTGATAGTCCCATACAAGGGATGAAACATAGGTTCGCCATAATTCTGCATGATGTGTGCTCCAGGTAATTCTGGTATTTGTTTCAGTGACTTGCATCCAGAAATATCCACTTGCCACAGCGTGTCCAAGTCTCCAAGCCCCATAAGCTCAATAAGTTTCTCGCAGTCTCTTACAACCAAACATTTCAAGTTCTTGCACATCGACATATCTGGCAGATGCTCAATGGACTTGCATCTTGACATATCTATAAATTCTAATGATCTCAACTCTTTAAGCTCTGACATATCCAGAAGTTCATGACAATCTTTCACTATCAACTCTATCAAACCTTCAAATTTTGAAAGGTTTGGCAGTTTCTCTAGGGACTTGCATCCATCAATGCAAAGCCATTGGCAGGATGAGAATTTCTCCAGGGCCAGAATATCACGTAGTTTCTCGCAGTGGTTGATGTTCAGAAACTTCAGGGTGTTGTAGCATGAAAGGTCTGGTAATATTTCAATCGATGTGCACCCAGAGATGTCCACCCATTCCAAGCACTCCAAGACATCAAGGCCTTGGACTTTAGATAAATTCTTGCATTTGGAAGCCCAAAAATATCTCAGAAACTTCAATTTTGCAATATCTAGTCTCTTAATGGATGTGCACTCAGAGATATCCAACCTCTCCAAGTATACCAAGCTGTCAAGGCCTCTAATTTCGACTAGATTCTTGCATTTCCTAACACTTGCTTTCCTTAAAAGCTTCAAAGTTGAAAGGTCCAATCTTTCCATAGACATGCATTTAGTGAGATCCAAAACTTCCAAGCAAATGAAGCTATTAAGAACTTGAAATCCAACTTGATTCTCACAACTTGGAAGCACCTTTAAATTACTCAGTTCCAAACGATCCATCAACCTCTCTAATGCTTCCGAAGGTCCCATCTTTAAGCACCTCAGAGACATCAAACATTCTACCTTACCAAGCCTAGATAACTTTGGGCACTTCAACACATCCAACATTGTGAGTGATACTAATCCTTCCAGACCTTTGACTTCTCTCAGTTCAGAGCAAACCGTCAGACTCAATTCTGAAAGATGCTTCAAGGTTGACAAATCTGGCAACTTTCTCAACATTTGGCATCCTATAAAGGAAAGCTTTGACAGTTTGGAGGGAAGCTCTGGGAGGCATTCAAGTGTAGTGCATTCTAGGACAGAGAGTTCCTTTAGATTTGTCAGGTTGGAAAGGATTGGCAATGTAGGACTCTGACAAGTGAGACCTAGAGTTCTCAAGCCAGAGGGTAGGTTTGGCAGCAATTGGAGCTTCTTGCACCCTTGTAAGTTGAGGTCTTGGAGACAAGTAAGCTTACAAATGCTTTCTGGCAAGCCACAAATTTCTGTCCCCAACAATCAGAGGGCCTTCAATGAAGACAATTCACCAATATTACTACAAACTTCTGCCAGGATGTTGCAATTTGTGGCATCTAATGTGGTGAGTTTCCCCAACATCCCAATAACACTAGGTAACCTTGTTACATGTGACCGCGCCATTTGCAGAACTTCTAAATTACTCAAGTCTCCAATGGATTCAGGTAACTCTGTAAATCCTGTGTACGATATGTCCAGCTCAGTTAAACATTCCAACTTGCCAATTGAGTTGGGGATCCCTCTCAAAGAGCTACATTCTTTTAATGATAAGCGCTGCAGTTTCTGAAGGCACCCTAGGGCATCTGGAAGTTCAGCAAGCTTTCTGCATCCCGTAAAATCAAGGGTTGACAGAGATGCTAGATGGCTTAACGAGCTGGGTGTTCGAGCCAATGATTCACAATACTGGGCACTAAGAGTCCTGAGCTTCTTCATTGAACCTTTAGATACGGGAATTTCTTCCATCCAAGTTCTATCCATAAAAAGCTCCTCTAATTCTTGTAGCTGCCCCACTCCTATTGGAAGTTCCTTGAGTCTGAAACAGTCTCTCACATCCAAGGAAATCAGAATGCTGATGCTTCCAATAGAAGGGTGCAATTTTGTTAGATTTTCACATTTTCCAAGAATTAAAATCTCCAGATTTTGAAAAGCTGTGAGATCAGGAGATGTTTTCAAGTCACGGCAATTAGCAATGTTGAGAACTTTCAGATTACTTGCCACCTGTAAGAAAGAAAGCAGGGAAACATGAGCCACTAGGAATTATTGATCATATTTTGAAAGGAAAATCTACTCTTTTCATCTTACATCCATAAGTTTCCATCCTTCCCAATGCTCTGTGACTTTGCTCCTTGATAAGTCAAGTATGACTAATTTCTTCACATGAAAGTTGGTTGCTACCAAATTTGATGGACAATTTTTCCAATAAAGCCATCGTAGTTCAGAAAGAACATACTCAAAATCTCCAGAGAGGATGAAATTATTCATCTCAAGGAACCTTAAGTTCGGTAGCTTTTCAAACAGTATATTGCTGTACACCCTGCCTAAGCCACTTTTATTAAGACGGAGGGCTTTTATCTTTCTAGTTCCCTGAAAGTAAGAATTCCACGGATCAGAAATAAAGCATCATGAAAACAAAACTATGATATGTTGTTTCATAATAATTTCTATGCTCACAAGGTTGCAGCTAAACTCATTGGATAGTATCTTTCAACAAATTTATCTTACGCAATCCACTAGAAGCTAATATATAAAATGCTCAACACTGCTACAATTAAGTTTGCTAACATGTCCTTTAAAATGAGTTAAACTCCATAAGTTAGCTGAGAACCTTTGATTATCACAGAAGAGCACCCTCTAAGGATATTACTCCCATGAATTACAAACTTGCATTATGCAATGAGTAACACAATGTTGAAAATATTACGAACAGGCCTTCTTTTAACTAGGGCTGGACTAATTTAATTTACTTAACTTCTTTTTCCTCTTTATGGTAGATATTAAACATTGACTAAGTGCACAAAAGTAAATCAAAGAAAACTCTCACCTTGTTTTTCTCTAGAACATGTAAGGCTTCCTTGTGAATCCATACGCGACTACGTTTCCAGGGCTCCTCGTAGTTTTCCTGCCGGACGATTTCCCTACCTAGATCTCTCAGTTGGTCATGCATTAACAGCCTATGGTCATTTCCCACTTTTATCAAGGACATCACGCTCAATGCTTCAATACCCATCCCTGGGAAAAATTCACAGTCATCCCACATATAGGATGCAATTCTTCCATCAGTTCCGGTGAAAAAACAGGCAATATCCAAAAATATCTGTTTTTGCTCATAATCTAATGCTTCATAACTTACCCTTAACTTCTCTTGCACTTCCTTATCTGGTATTTGCCGTAACTTCTTTAATGTATCTTTCCATACTACTAGGCGTTTTCCGCACAAGAACGATCCTATAACCTCGAGTGCTAAAGGAAGCCCTCCTGTAGTGGACACAATTTCACGCGAGAGATCCCCAAATTCAGGCAAAGGGAAGTCCCTTCTGAATGCATGTCTACTAAAAAGAAGCAAAGAGTTGTCAGGATCCAATCCATTGAGTGCATACGAGTTATCCACCCGAACCTCATCAAGAAAACTCACTTTTCTTGTCGTAATAATGATATTACTTCCGGAACCAAACCAGTCACGTTTTCCAGCCAAACAGTTCAACTGAGAAACATCATCCACATCATCGAGAAGGATGAGGACTTTTTTATGCCTAAATCTAGTTTTGATGATTCTAAGTCCTTCATCGACATTGGAGATGTCATTGTGTTTTCTTTTTAGAATATTGGAGATTAGTTGGTTCTGCAAATGGTGGGCACCCCTGTCTTTTGCTGTTTCTCGCACATCTGCCAAGAAGCTACAGTGATCGAACTGACTGGAGAGTTTATTGTAGATGAACTTGGCCAGAGTCGTCTTACCAACACTGCCTATTCCATGTTTTCAACAAATCGAGTATCAGTGTCATCAGTTTTTAACATTCTCATAAGCTCCTCTACATGATTACTAATCCCGACCAAGTTCTCTGTGACGTCTAACTGAAAAGCTTCCTTTAACTCGCCCAAAACCTTCCTGACAATTATCTTTACCAACTCAGCTTCATGTCTGTGAAATAACAGCAAAGTCCAATACAAGAAACCGATCATCAATATCTCCGCGGAAGCAAATCCACATATAAACGGGACGCAAAAAGCAGCCAATTGATAAAAACCCATCATTTTTTTCCCACTGCAAAAGTGACCGCGGCATAAAATTTTCAGACTTTCGATCTAGCTAAGCAGGATCACGAGTGAAAGAAGAAGTACCCGTTAGCAATTCTCTCTGATTCCCATCCCTTCAAGCTTCCTACTTCTTGGAGAGCTCGATCTCATCGTTGGACCACCTCTGCCTCATAATGCTTCTTAATTTTACGAAAGGCCTTCCCGAAACTCCCCGTCTGGTGTCGCACATGTCCGGGCTCCACTTTGTAGAAGATGGGCAAGACGATGTGCCCTTCACTTCCCTTGCACTCGATCATCCGGGCGAGCTCGCGAAGACACCATTTGCTGGAAGCGTAATCCGGAGAGAGAATCGGGATGGAGATCTTACTGCTCCTAATGGCTCGGAGAAGATCCGGGCCGATCTTCTCGCCGACGCGGAGCTCGTCGTCGTCCCTGAACACGGAGACCCCGGCGTCGACGAGGCTGCTGTAGAGGTATTCGGTGAAGCCGGTGCGGGTGTCCCTGCCCCGGAAGCTCAAGAACACCTCGTAGTCGTTGCCGGAGGCAGACGGAGCGGATTCCACCGAAATGGGTTCGTCGGGTTTGGTGCTCCCGATCGTTTCCTTCTCCTTCTTCTTCAGGAAACGGGGTGCGAGCACGGCGATCAAGATGGATGCGATGGCGACGGCCAAAGGATTACGCATTGCCATATCGATTCCCATTCTGGTTTGGCTTCCTTCGAAGCAGGGAAGAAGAAGCAGGAGATTCGGCTCGGACTTCTCGCGGCGAGCGACCTCGGCCGTGCTGAATTTCTACGGCCGTTCTTCCGTCCTAGTGACGTGGAGGGATCTTCTAATGTACTGGACTGAACTGAACTGAACTTGAAACTCCCAAAGGTACGAGGACCAAAAGCGTAATTCACTTTTGAAAGTTGTACAGATACGTGCGCCAAAGCGTCGATTTGTCCGTGCTGACTCAGCATAATCTTTCCAAAACATGATTAAAGATTTGAATCTTATCCTTCAAATTGCAGCTAGAGATAATTTAGGGAAATTAATGCAACAGGCCAGCACTAAATTCGAGTGATACTGCCAATGACGGTTTCATAAGATGAGAAATGTGAAATTTACAAAAATAAAAAATAAAAAATTAATGAGTTACTGAAATGTATCCTTAATTTATATTTTCCTTAATCGTGAAAAAATCACATTTTTTACAAATGGCAAGTACTTGAAAATATGAGAAGTTTCTATTAATGATGAGCATTACATAGTGATTACATATACCGGATTTCATTGCACAGTTGTTCACTACACTTTGTATCTCGACTTGGGATAATTTCAACATCAACACTACAATCCTAATGCTTAGTTGGAAAATGAATAAAGATGCCTTTTTGACCATAAAGTACCATTGATATACAATTGGCAACCGGGAGCACAAAAATTCTCCCTCTATCTTTCTCTCTGCATATCTTGGTGTCCTTGTGGATGACACAGAATGAATAAGTAAAGAAAACCCGGTAAAGCAAGTTGACCGATTTCTCTTGCAATATGTGCGGTGGTGAATGTACTATCACTTTCCTTGTGAATAACAGCACCGCTAGCTTCTCATTTTCCTAACCTGGATTCCTTTCTCTCATCATTCCAGCATACCGGTGATATGCACTTCTGTCATCACAATGCTTCACAATGGTGCCATCCTAATACTTGCATGATGATGTTATTAAAAGCATCTATCCCTTGGACCACCTTTGTTTAACATACATCATCTTAACAAATAGACAGAACACAACACTAAACTTCAAGGTAGTCTTCAAAACCTTTAATCAAGACTCAAGCGAATTGAAGATCCAAAAACTGAATGAGATCTTCGCTGAAAGAGTTGTAAAAGAAATCCTTGGAAACCCTTGTAATACATCCCGAGTTGCCAAGGCTCATAGAACAAAAACCCTTCCGCCCACTTGGCTTGATAAACCTCCCTATTTCCTATGCCAGATTTTATGTCTTGATCCTGGAAATTCTTGTAATCTGTCATTTGGATAGTAATGAAAGTTGTTTCTTTCTGACCCAAAAAAAAATTTAAAAACTCTCTAATCTAATAACAAATTTCTGATCTCTATTTGAGTATAGCTAACGCAAAATTTCACGTTGTCTATATAGAGATTGGCCTATCTATACCATAAGTAATAAAATACGATCATTGACAAATTGAGCATGTTTTTTGGTAAGTTTATCGATTGTCTCCTGACTTGGATTCTTGCAGCTAAAGTGTTCTCGAGGACTCAATGTGGACCCAATGATAATATGCTCCAATTTATACTCATGAATCGAAAGAGGTTGTAGCTTACCTACACGTTCCAATTGATCAATTCACAACAAATATACACCATGCATTCACATGCTTGTGCAACTACAACACTCAAATAAATTCAGCAGGAACAAGATAGTAAGTAACACGAAATTTGAACAACGAACTGTAAACTGAACCCAACCGAAACATAGAAGAAACTGGTCCAGAAAAAAATGCATGGTAAAGCAACTGAATTTGAGGTCACTAGGGTTTGAATTGAAGTAACCTTCAAGGTAATAATACATTACGAACTTAATCACTCCATCCTGTCGTGAGTCATGGAATCTCAATTCCGAGGCTGCGATTACTCATGCAAAGTTATCTGTATCTTATTTCTCACCATTTTCCCATCGCTCCGCATGCTCCTCGGCACCGGTGTCCTCTTCTGACTATCCTGAAAATCGCGATGTAACTTTTCCCTTTCCTCCGCACCACGATTTTCTTCCACGAGGCGTGTCAACTCACAGTGATAATCCTCCTTCAGTCTTGCTATCACCTTCGCTTCCATGGAATAGGTGAGATGATGGGCTTCCTCTAACTCGCAACAAACCTGCTTAACTACCTTCTTGATCATCTCTGTTTCCTGCCTGTCAAAGAACAATAAAGTCGTGTCTGGAAACTAGAACCTTGTTGCAATATGAATCAATGCCACGAAAAACCAAAAACTGGTACACATACGATAAATATATCTTAAATTAATTTTTTAACCACAAAAAACCCCAAACCGGTACATATATGACCAATTTACCTTATGTTTGTTCACTAACATAGGGTTAATTCATCAAAAAGTTAGTTTGAAGTAAATTTATCACAAGCGTACCTTAGGATTTTTTCATGATAAACAAATTAAGGGGATTTTCATGTATTAACCCTTTTAATGGTTGGAAAAGAAAATTGTGTTGCTCACGGCATAAGTATTGATTAATCAACTATTTTTTCATTACTTAAGTAACTTATTACTCATTTAAACTTAAAAAGAAATCATTTTGCACATCTTTCATGATTCTCGATGTTTCAAGAAATCTGGGAATATGAAACCAAACTATATATGGGGTCGCGTTCATGTAATCGTTCTTCCTTGTGTGATAAAAAGGGGGAAAACAAGTAAAAAACGCACGTGAGGCTCGTTCGGTGACAAGGCAGAGAGAAGCATGAAAAAGATGCTGCGGAGAGGTGATCTTTCATTTTTGTCAACGGATATGATAATGCTAATGGAAGTTTTTGTTTTTCCAATAATAATGAAGATACTTTTTTACGATTTTTTTTCTAAATCATTAGTTTTTGGTGAAATAAACAAAACTAAAATCATTGATGGAAGTAAACAAGGTATTGTGTTGGCAAAAGAAAACAAAGGATATTTGTGAATACAAAAGAGGTAAACAAGGTAAGTTTAGAAACGAGATGTACCCTTCCTCATATTCATATCCTAGTATGGAACTGACTTCTCCAAGCGCATGCTTCCATTCCTCCACAACTTGTTCATTGAATCGCCTTGTACTGGATCGGAACCTCTCCCCGAAAATCCCAGTCTGGTGCCGCACGTGTGCTGGCTTCACCTTGTAAAATACAGGCACCACCATCTACCTTCCATTGTTTCTCTTGCACTCCATCATTTGTGTGAGCTCACGGAGGCACCATTCTCTTGAGCCGTAGTTTTCCGAGAGGATTGGGATCAATATCCCAGATCGCGGAATCGCATTGAGAAGCTCTGGGCCGAACACCTCACCTATATGGAGCTCGTTGTTGTCTCTGTAGACGTAGACTCCCGCTTCAACCAGTTTCCTGTAAAGGTTGTCAGTCAGGCCAGTACGAGTGTCTCCCCCACAAAAGCTCAGGAACACTTCGTAGTAATCTTCTTCTTCTTCTTCTTCCTCAGCTCGGGGATCTCGGGAATGATCTGCATAAGTGCTCCTTCTTGGCATTTTTTTGGTGAGATAACCACAATGTAAATGCACGACAGCGAGGAAAAGAGAGGTGTGTTTGAAAAGAGAAGTTTGTGCAATGTATTTATAATGAATGAAAGAGAATAAGGCTTACCAAGAGGGTACTAATACTACCTATTATCGTTTGCTTTCTCGTTCAATGCACCCAAGAAAGGTTACTTCAACTTCCCGTCCTACGCTGCAAAAACAATTCTTTCCTTAAGTTTACTTGTTCTTGGGAATCTTGGACCTCATCAACCCGAGGTTGTAGTCTCCCCACTTCTCAAAACAGTAGGTGTTCGGCCTTAGTTGACAAAGTCAAGCTAATCCTTCACCAAAGCTCTATTTGTTTAGCCTAAAATAAATTATTTGAAAAATATTTTTCTGAAAATGATAGCTTGTATCATTTATAAAAATGAATCAGTGAAAAATATTTTCATTATCCATGAAAATATTTAGATATAAATTATCGTTGATAATACAAATATTTTTCATCAACTAATTATTCTAGATGATTGCTTTTAGGAGTACATGTTTCGAATAATTCATTTTCCACGAAGTAATTGGAGTGTAAATATGAAGATAAATTTCCTTGAGCCTCGCTAAACATAAGAAGGCGTCTGCAGTGCAATCACTAAGCTTGTAGTTTCAATCACTAAATGCACTGAAATTTCAATTTTTTTTTCTTTTTGCAATTGATGCACTTTGACTCTCCCAAATGGCTACGGGACACATTTACCAAAAATCCAACTTGGCTCGTCATTTGCGCCAAAGGAGTTCTCGTCAAGTCAACGCGTTCCTAACCTATTTCCTGTAATATCTTGACCAAGTCAAGAGTGATGCGGCCCGAAAAGAGACAAAAAAAATTCAAGTGTTGAAAAGTCAGAGAATGGGAAAAAGAGAGAGAAAAGAGCGTTGAAAATTCAAAGAAAGAAAAAAAACAAAAAAAAAATAAAAGGAGGTTGACAAGTAAACAAAAGGGGAAGAAAAAGGGAGATGCTCGGCAGAAAAGAAACAGGGAGCCCGAGAGCTCGCGCGTGTAAAAAGAAAATAGGGAAGAAGGAAAAGGAAGGAAGGAAAAAGAAGACGAAGAGGATATTGTGAGCACGTGCTCGCTGTGGACGCGCTGCCAAGCTAGAGTTACTCTGATCCGCAGCAGCTAGTAATTCACGCATCTTGTCCATCAAATTGAAGTATTTTTTTCGGATTTAGAACTCAAATTCGGAATTTAGGAAAAATCGAACCATGGAATCCAAGTTTTGAGTTTATGGGGCTTCAGGATTTCATGGAAATGTGGATTTATGGCATTATAGAGCCATGGGTTACAATGGAAGTCTTTTTGAAGCAACGGTCTTGTTGAAGCGAGATTTTAGGATTTTGCCAGTCAGTTTCGTATTGAGTTTAAGTTTGAATATTTGCTTTGGGTGAGCGATTTGTCGACGCATGAAAGTTATTTTATCAACCTTTAAGCTTAATCTAGCCAAGCCGTACTTGAAATAGCATTTTACTTGGTTTTGATGTTATTTCTCACTTATAATAGGACTGTGAGTTCATTGATTCAAGTGAGCTTTGTTATTTAGGTTGGGGCATATCCAGATGAGTGGTGCAATTATTTTATGTTGGATTGGCATAAATGAGTCATGTTTTTGAATTCTAAATGTGTAATGTGGAGACTTGATCTGCTTATAAGATATGTACTAATCACTAAGCCGTGGTTGCTCACACCTCTTTCCCTTTCTTTTTAGGTCCCTCACTTAGTGGCCATTAGAATAAGACTGTTATCACGGGGGCTTTTGGGAGTTGGATTATGGTGGTTCGAGACTACGTCCTTAGTGTGAAAGGATGGTTGTATCATCCCCATCCCTATAGGATTTGGGGCATGACATCTTGTGGTATTAGAGCCTAGGTGTTTGGATAGATTTTCTAGGGCATGGTGAGATTGTGTGTTATTTATAACACTTTGATCTATTTAGGTGCCGAGGGTATGTTTTATTGTGGATTTTGCTGTTGATCTGATGAGAGATACATTTATGGGATTGAGGGTGGATTATGCTAAGGTGTGTGTTGAGATTGATTTAAATAAAAAAATTGTCTAAAGAAAGTCGAATTAATGAGGCCCAAAGGTTGTTCGATGGAGTGCTCAACAAAGATGAGTATACTTGGAACGCGATGGTTGCCATTTATGTGGTTCTTTTGGTTGTAACAATGATAGAGTTAAAATCTTTGATATCATGGATGGCAGTTATAGGTTATTGTTGCAGTTGGATGATCGGATTATTGAGCAGCGCTACAGGAGAGCGATTGGTAGGCTTGTCTCTCCAGCGCTTCCCGAGATGGACTTTGGGATCACGGAATCTTCTGTTAAGGAAGAGAAAGACTTGATCCATGGAGTAGTGCGTGAGAAAAGAAATACAACAACTTCATGTTGTCTTGATTCGGCAGGAGGAAGAGTCGATTCAAATAGGTTGAGATTTATTGTTTCACGAGAAGGCGATAAATATTCATTTGAGAGTCAACATGAATCTACATACAATGCTCTTCCAAGATAGTGTTATCTCTTCAGATGTTAATAAACTGAACGCATATATAGGATGATTCTTGCAATGGGCAGTTGTGTGGTTCGGAGTTCTCTACTATCTCGCCTAGGCTGGATGTTGCAAAAAAATAAAAATAAAAATAGAATAATCCCAATTGAATTGAGGAAGGAAGAAAGTCTCCTATAGAAGGAGAGGGTCCGTGTGCTTTTTTTCATTATTGCTGGTCAACTACTCTGTAGTTCATCAGGAACATTTGGTGACTCATTTGACAGACTTTTTCAAGTTGGTCGATTCATTTGCTGAGCATATAAAGTATGTGATGTCAAACGCGGAGGCAAGATAACTATTAATGGAGTTAGGTCAAGTTGATAAACTTCTTTGTCTCATTGAGGATTTCCTTATTCCCAGAAAGATCATTGTAATGGTGTATCTTTTAAGTCTTCAATCTTAGCTGATAGAACAATGGAAAAGAATTTGAACAATGTTGGAACTGTTCTAAGGGATCTAGCGGCAAGCTAGTGAAATCTAGCATCGTAAATTAGGTGGACAGTTGTAAGCTCTTGAAATATCTAAGTTGCAAGTGGGAATTTATCACTAGAGATTTCATAGTTGGCTTGTTGAGAACGCGAGGCAAAAAAATAGTGTTTGTGCAATTATAGTAGATAGACTAAGGCCACCTAGAAACTCAAGGAGGAGGTAAGGCATAAATATCTGCATTTGCTTGATGGTTGAGACAAATATAAAATTTGAGGATGAAATTTCTTTTAAGGGTGGCAGATTGTAATGTCTTGACCAAGTCAAGAGTGATGGGCCCGAAAGAAAAAAAAATTCCAAGTGTTGAAAAGTCAGAAAATGGGATAAGGGGCAGGAAGGGCTCGGCTCCTTTCTTTTAAGCCGAGAGCTTGCACAGTGAGAATAGGGAGAGAAAAGAGAGTTGAAAATCAAAGAAAGAAAAAAATAAACAAAAAAATAAAAGGAGGTTGACAAGTCAACAAATGGGGGAAGAAAAAGGGGGATGCTCGGCAGAAAAGAAACAGAGAGCCCGTGAGCTCGTGCGCGCAAAAAGAAAAAGAGAAAGAAGGAAAAGGAAGGTAGGAAAAAGAAGACAAAGGGGGTTCCGTACGTGCTCGCCGTGGGCGCGTTGCCAAGCCAGAGTTACTCCTATCTGCGGTGGCTAGTAAGTATTCATGCCTCTTGTTCATTCAATTGAAGTACATTTTGAATTTAAAGCTCAAATTCTTAGGAAAATCAATCTATGAAGTCCAATTTTTGAGTTATGGGGCTTCAGGATTTCATGGAAATGGGGATTTATGGTGTGTAGAGAAGTGGTTATGACGGAAGTTGTTTTGGCGTAACAATTTTGTTAAAGCGAGATTTTAGGATTTTAAGGGCGAATTTCGGATTTAATTTAAGTTTGAATATTCTCTTTGGGTGAGCGATTTGTCGATGTGTGAGAGTTATTTTGTTAGCGTTTAAGCTTAGTTTAGCCAAGTTGTATTAAAATTGCATTTTACTTGGTTTTGATGATATTTATCACTTATGATAGGATTGCGAGTTCTTTGATTCGAAAGCTTCGTCATTTGGTTTGGGGCATATCCAGGTGAGTGATGCTATCTCCCTTTTTAATTTGTGAACTAATTTTTTGAAAATGAAAAGTATGAGATATATTATGTGCGCATTGTGAAGTGGCTTAAAGGTATCGTCATAACATATTTGATGCATAACTTCAGATCGGGCATTTACTACTCTTTATTCATTTGAGAATGGTTTGAGGTATGTGTTAGGGAAGGTGTTGTGAAAGTTGCAAACTAATTTATGGAACGGGTTCTTTAAGATATGAATTCTGAAATGAGGTGAGAAATGAATTTTGCATGTTTGATGATTGGGGTTTGCGGAACCCTTTTATGAAATAGTTGCATTGACTTGAGTATGGTTTGTAAAATACAATTTGATTTGATATGTGAATCTGATTTATGATATGGATTCTAAATTGGTTTGTGGAAATAATTAATTGGTGAAGAGAGTTATGTTTCGGTTTATGAAGCCAGTTGTGATGTGGACCAGTAAAGGACTAAGTCCCACACGATAACAAAATTTCATGAGAGCCACCTCTAGACCTTATGCCATTGATATGTATTGATCAAGGATTATGTGCTATATGATAATATAATTTCATGAGAGCCACTCTTAGAGCCTCGTGCCATTGATATGTATTGATTAAGGACTGAGTGTTATACGATAACATAATTTCCTAAGAGCAACCTCTAGAGCCTTGTAGTCAATGGTTAGGTGTTACACGATAACGTAGTTTCGTAAGAGTCACCTTTACAGCCTTGTAGTCAAGGGCTAAGTGCTACACAATAACATAATTTCGTGGAAGTCACTTTTGGGGCTTTGTACTATTAATATACGTTGGTTAAAGACTAAATACTACATGATAACGTAATTTCATGGAAGTTACCTCTAAGGCTTTGTATTACTCAAGGATGAAGTGCTGCACGATGATGTGGTCTCGTGGGAGTCACCTCTAAGGCCTTGACATTTGATGTGCTATGAGATCGATCAATAAAATAGACGATTGACGTGTAATACGAGTTTAATTAATGGAATGAACCATTGACATGAGATATGACGAGTTCAATTATTCAATCAAAGCTAGTGATACTTGCTTTGATATTATGGACGAATGGGCTAGGTTGAAGTATTATATAACTCATTTTATTCTGCAATTTATTATATGTTGGATTGACAAAAATGAGTCATGCCTTTGAGCTCTAAATGTGTAATGTGAAGTCTTGATCTGCTTATAAGATATGTACAACTCATTGAGCTAAGGTTGCTCACGCCTCTCTTTCCCAATCTTTTCAGGTCCCTTACTTAGTGGCTGTTAGAATGAAGGTGTTATTACAGGGGCTTTTGAGAGTTGAATTATGATGGTTCAAGGCTTACGTTCTTTGGGTGGAAGGACAGCCTGTTCATTGCCCGGGCCAGGGGGAGGGGGGTAAATAAATCCATGTTTGGTACTTGTATCATTTTCATAGACTCTTCAAGGTTCCGCAATATGATGAATTATAATGTCTTGCCCCGCGCTTTCCCTATCAATACTGTCACATATGCGAAGCTGACTGGAAAGTCAGACAAATATAATCACCAAGAAAAATTATATGCAATTCCCAAGCCATATAGATGCAAGAACTTTTGCTCACAAATTCAATAATTTCTGCAGTTCTAAAAACCTTCGTCTTGTTGAAGTTTTCCTGGCTTTTAGGCATCATCTGACTTTGGACCTTTCCCTTCTTCAAATTGTGGGACTATGATAGGCAGAATTACAGCCCATATGCCATAACTTGACACCGGGGGACACTTAAGTGCCATAACTTTAAAATGGTACACTTAAGTGTCAGTTTTGAAGTTAAATGGGACACTTAAATGCCACTCCAACGAAGATCCGGCCAAATGGCTTACATGGCGACTTTCCGGCGACTTTGGTCCAAAACGGCGTCGTTTTGCACGACGCGTGGCGAAGAAAATGCAAAAGCGACCCATTTCAGTCGACATGTAAATAAGAATATAAAAATTAATTAAATTAGATTTAAAATTAATTTTATTTAAAATATTCAAAAATTTAAAAAATTAAGAAAATTTTAAATTTTTAAATTTTTTTTTTAAATTAAGAAAAATTTTAAAAAAAAAAAGGGGGAGGTCGAACGGGCGGGCGAGGGCTGAGCCCTCGCCGCCGCCACCTCCCGTCGTCGCCGGGAAGGGCCGGCGACGGAGGGGGTCGGCCGGGGCCGCGACCCTTTTTTAAAAAAAAATTTTCTTAATTTTTAAAAATTTCTTAATTTTTAAAAAAAATTTAAAATTTTCTTATTTTTTAAATCTAATTTAATTAATTTTTATATTATTATTTACACATCAGACCGAAACAGCGTCGTTTTGCATTTTCTCCGCCACGTCGGCGTCAAAACAACGCCGTTTTGGACCAAACTCGCCGGAAAGTCGCCACGTAAGCCATTTGGCCGGATTTTTTCAGTGGCACTTAAGTGTCCCATTTTACTCGATATTGGCACTTAAGTGTACCATTTTAAAGTTATGGCACTTAAGTGTCCCTCCGTCTTGAGTTATGGCACTCAGTGTCCCAAACTCGACTATGATAGGTTGATATGTATTTATGGCGAAATACCCGAAACCTTTGCGAAATTTTCAAATGTTGACATATGTAATCATTTATAATTCCCTTACATATTTATAGAACTCAAAACAATTTTAATTCTTTTTTGAAATTTAGGAAAACAAAGCCATAACTAGAAGTCGTGAGTAAAATATACCGATCAGTTGGATACATATTTCAAGAACATTTCCTTGATTTCTACAGGAGTGGCTAATTAAATGCATAAAAACTGTTTCGCAGATTAATTAAAAAGCTAGTAACATCGGTTTTTCTTGGCTAGGTTTAGTTTCTAAGCTTAATTGTTCTAGTGTAAGCATCGATTTGGATTCTGAATGAAGAAATACTTCCTTTCTGAAAGGAACTTTAGGCCTTTTGAACACCGACTAAATCTGCGTGTATTTAATTTGTTCCTACTCCATGTACGTTTTCATGCTACTCAAGTTTTTACTTATTGACCTTAGTGGTTGGTAATCTCAAGAATTAGATATAAGTGTGATGCTAATAGTAACACTAATACCGTCATGACCTGGTCCGACAATGGCGAGGCTCTAGCTCGAGTAAGGAGTGGCTCAAGGCAAACTTCTAGGATGACAAAGGGGACATGAATGAACCGAGTTACACACCAATCAAGGAGAGAGCCTTCCTGTAATATATAAATCTATTATAATTATGCCAATTTAGTCATAAGCCTTTTTTTTGCCAATTCAACCTAAACATATTGCAATTATGCCAATACAATTATAATTTTTTTTTTTTGTTCTAAACTTTTTGTATTTGTACCAATTTAATCATCTAATCAATTTTGGCTGGTTCTTATCATACTTTTAATCACAATGATGAAGATAAATTGCAGAGTTTTTATTAAAATTGACGTCCATTAATATTTTTTTCCAGCTGAAGTTACAAGTTTCATCAAATTGACATCTATCAATTTTTTTTATCCCATAGAGGAGGTACTTGAGCTATGTATGACCGATCGAAGTCTTTGTTTGATGTTTTCTTTTGGGCTGACTTCCAAGTTGTCGTTCGGTGGCCATTAAATAAATACCAATAGAAAGAACGATATCTTCCCTGGAATTTCGTATCTTCATTATTTGTGTTTTTATTGACCAATTCAATCAATCACATTTGTATCCCTGAAACCCGGGTTAAGACTCAGCACTAGCAATATCATTTCCATTTTGACGTCTCTCTTCCTCCCGCAAACCTCGCCTTAAGTTCTTTAATTTAATATCGGATTTTCTCTCGCAAAATAGTATCTCAAATTGATATAAAGAAAATATAGTATTGCTTTTGATTTATTGTTGAAGTATAACCTCGATAGAAATAATTGACAAAGAACGAAGTGACTATCATGTCTAATTAGATATAACTTAGTTATTTATTTTTGGGAGCAAGTTGAGTTAGGTGAACAAGGCATTTAGTCAAAACAAGAGTAGGATAGAAGCGTTCAAATATATTCTTAAAGATAATGGATGCATATGGCATACGACAAAGGGGGCAGTTAAAAATTGGTCCCCACACTCCTGATGAAAGTTCAATTTGATCGCTGAACTCTAATTTGATTTAATTTGGCTATTTATCTTAGGTTCAGACCAATTTAATTCTTCCAATCAACTTGGTCGTGTTGGCATTTGATGTGACAATCCATTCCCATTGTGAGAACCACGATTGCCAACGCAATTAGGCATGTTGAGACACACATCAGCAAAATTTTTGAAAAAAGAAGATAGAATTTAGGGGGTGAGAGACAATTGGGGGAGGGAGAAGGGAGGGGGCGAGGGCGCTCAAATCCTGATTTACAGCAGTATAGACATTCAAGAGTAAGTTGATCTCGAACTTTATTTGAGAACCTTATCAATGAGAATTATCTTAAAACGTTTATTATCCTATGTATGTGAAGAAGTGCGTTAATTGGTTTTCGCTAATGTGTAAGTGATGAAGGTCGAGCGAAGAAAAATTGTCTGCAGGCACAGAAACACCTTTCATTTTTACTTCTTCAATGAGAACTGAGTCTCTTGTAAAATGAAAAAATAAAATGCCAATATTCTGGTTAACCAAGAAGATGACCATGCAGAGCTGAGGTTTTGGAAATTTATGCTTCAAGATGCACATCGATCAAGAGGGAAGAAAGAGACAAATTCACAAAAGAAAATCAAGTGGCTTTAGTCATTGCGTGAAGAGGCTCGACCGGCGAAGTGGGTATCTTCGCGAACCAACCACGTTATTTCTTTCGGGTAATTATGATTCAGCCATGGCTTAGCAATGAACTAATATGATTTATGTGATTAGAAAAATACAATAGTTAATTGACCTGGACTTAGTAAAGTGCTTAGCCGTCGCCTTCTAGGCAATATCCGGTGTCACAACGTGTACAGGCTGGCATTTTTCACAAAAAATAATATTGTAACAGTTAAAATGTATTTCATGATTAATAGAATCATAGAGTTTACCAAAAGGGGAAAAGTACCAAAAAAGTCATAAACCTATTGCATTGATACCAATTCAGTCCTAAACTTTTTTAATTAGACTAATTCAGTCCTAAACATTTTACTATTGGTACCAATTCGGTCATTCGACCACCTTTTGGTTGGCCGACGCCGACGTGGATGTCGGCCGGACGCCGACATGAAATTTTTTTATGATTTTTTAATTATTTTTTCAATTTTTATTAATTTTTTTCTTTTCTTTTTCCTTTTTTTTTTGCCTTCTTCCTAGCGGTGGCCAATGAGCCTCGGTGAGGCTCGCCGCCACCGGCGAGGGTCGGGAAGCCCCCGCCGCCGCCGGCGAGGGTCGCGGCCCTTGCCCGCCTCTCACAAGGCCGCCGACAAGGTGACTTCGCTCGAATCTGGGCGAGGCCAACCTCGGCCGCGGCCCTGGGCAAGGCCGAGCGGCCCTCACTAGCCGCCGGCGAGGCTCGCAGCCCTCGCTCGGCCTCACCTAGGGCCACGGCCGAGGCGGCTTAGCCCAAATATGGGCGAGGCCGCCCTCACCCTAGCCTTGCTTTGCGGGCAAAGGCGGCCTCACCCATGGCTGGGCGAGGGTCGTGTTTTGGCCTCGCCGCCATGGGCGAGGCCGCCGCCGAGGCAAGGCGCCTCGCCCGAGATCCGGGCTAAGCCGCCTCGGCCCGCGCCTTGGGTGAGACCGACCGAGGCCGCGACCCTCGCCGGTAGGCCGGTGAGGGCTGCTCGGCCTCGCCCAAGGCCACGGCCGAGGCTAGCCTCGCCCGGATCCGAGGCGAAGCCGCCTTGCTGGTGGTCGATCTAGGCAAGGCTAGCCTCACCCACGGCCACGGGAGGCCGAGTGAGGGCATGACCCTCGCCCGCCGCGACGAGGGTCGTGGCCTTGCCCGGTGGCCGACAAGCCTCACCGGAGGCTCGCCGGCCATCGCTAGGAAGAAGGAAAAAAAAAAAGGAAAAAAAAAAAAAAAATTAATAAAAAATAATTAAAAAGTTTGAAAAATAATTTAAAAAATCATAAAAATTGCCACATCGGCGTCACTAGGCAAAATTAGGATGGACTGAATTTGTATTAATAGTAAAAGGTTTAGGACTGAATTGATCCAATTAAAAAGTTTAGAACTGAATTGATCCAATTAAAAAGTTTAGAACTGAATTGATCCAATTAAAAAGTTTAGAACTGAATTGATACCAATGCAATATATTTAGGGCTTTTTTGGTACTTTTCCCTACCAACAGAGAAAAAAATTCTGAACACAACGAAGGATTGAATTGGATGCGAGATGAGTTGTCGACCCAATCTAGTGATGTGGTGGTGGAGATCATCGTGGCTTCGACGGTGGGTAGGCATCACTTGATGGCGACGAGATACTATGCAGCTAAGGAAAATAATGGTTTGCGAATGGTAATCAGCAAGAGTGATTTTTCTTACATTTGAGAATATTTTAAAGAAACAAGGGTAAATTAATAACAAGTCTAATTCTAAGCCTCTATTATTTGATAGCATATGATTTCATACACTAGACGAGTAAATGAAAGATGTGAATTTACACTTCGAATTTTAGAAACAAGGATTACACTGCACTTGTTCCCGCTAAAGAAAACAACATCAAAACCAGAAACTCGGTCTCTCTTCTCTCTCTTCTGCCGCGTTGCCATGTCCCTTTCATAGCCATGCCATCGCCATCGCGCTCCAACGACCGTACAGTTGACAAATATATCTATATGTAGGGTCGCCGTCATCGTCGGCCGCAACATTGGATGTTACATCCTCTCTCTCTCTCTCTCTCTCTCGAAAATATTCAGTGGTTAGTAATCACCACGTCATCGGCTGACGCGGCATGCATATTCCATTGAGAAATCGACATCTGTCCGTGAGCTGGAATATGTAGAAATTGAAAAATAAAAATCGGAAGGGCTCGGACGCTCTTTTTTCACTCATCTGTAATAAATGCCTGTCTCCGCTCAAGCCCTCTCTCTCATCTTTTCAATTTTTCGATTACCCACGCGCTCTCTCTCCCCTCTTTTCTTTCTCTCTCGTCTTTTCAATTTTTCAAGCGATGGGCTCTTCACCTGCTCTCTCTCTCTCTCTCTCTTTTTTGGAGAAAATATTAGCTTGTTTCTCACTGCATCAACAAGAAGACGGCATTTTTCTTCCTCCATCTTCTCCAGAAAATCGAATGTTGGAGCGATTTCCATCAACGCGGATCAAGCAACAAGCGTAACCTCGGATGACCAGCGCACGGGGATTGGGAGATTATTTGCAGTCTCCAAAAAGAATGGGGTGCACGTTGTTGGTCCTCCTCTCTGATGTTGTTCATCCGATTTCTCTTGCTGCATGACTGGGCAGTCCGACCATATTCATAGAGATCATACAAAGAGTGGGGTGCATGCTCACGGACAATCACGGGAAAGTGTATCATAAGGGCGGGTGCGGAGGATTCGGGAAGCTCAGCTTCTCAGAGCTCTTCAAGTCCATCGAGGAGTACGAGAAGACGCTCGAAGCGCATCGAGTCTCTGCCTACCACCATTTGTTACCTAGTGTGGGTTTCTCGTGGAAGCAGTTCGTCACCGTATATTTGAGAGCTAAGTCTAGTGGAACGAACACTCTTTGTCGATGAGGTTGGGTGCGTTTGTGCTTCTCTGATGAGCAATAATGAAGAAAACTCTATCGTCGGATGTGAGATTGCACGTCACGGCATGAACCAGCAAAGTAGAATTGAACCTATGTGCACAAATCAATGACGACAGTTCCTTCTTCATCGCCTCTATCTTAGACCATACAGATTGGCCTTTTGACATCACAATAGCAAACTCTAACCATTGATGCTCTAAAAGCATGAAAGCTCTATCGTTGGATGTGAGAAGAAGCACGTTGAAAAGGGCAAATTTTTACGATCACTCGTAGCATTTTGTTAATAATGTATATTTGTAGATTGAAATAGATGGCTAATTATGCCGTCCCTATCAAGTCTTGATACTAAAAGCTTTATCGCTGCTAAAAAATTCTGGTTGATGGAATTTTCAAAGTGGCGAAGCTTAAATGCAATGATAACGTGAATACATAGTTGGCCAAAAATAAAGTACAGAATGGCGAGAGGAAAGAAAAAGGAAGGCATAAGAAGAAATGAAGAAACGGGTATGCAATTTCTCTTTTGCATTACAAAGAATATCTCAATCTTTCAAAGGATCCCAAAAAATGCATGAAAGTTCATTTAGAATGGTCCCAAAAAATTACTACTGGTACACAAACATAAAGCCATTAGTTGATTTCTATCATAGAGATGGGGCAATGCGTCTGCACACTGCTTGAAATGTCTGCCCACCATTCCCGGCAACATTTTGGCCTTCCTCGGTCGCTGGTCAATATCTTCACCACCGGATTGTTCACGAGTTCTTCCTCCGTCAGTGCCTCAAACATGGGTGGTTTTCCAAACAGCCCTTCATCCATTCGCCCAGTTCTTCAACATCTGTGATGGTGTAAATTATGCCCCAACAACCCGTCTAGCAAGAGAAACAAGATGAACAACATCAGAGAGGAGGACCAACAGCGTGCACCCCATTCTTTTTGGAGACTGCAAATAATCTCCCAATCCCCGTGCGCTGGTCATCCGAGGTTACGCTTGTTGCTTGATCCGCGTTGATGGAAATCACGCTTGTTGCTTGATCCGCGTTGATGGAAATCGCTCCAACATTCGATTTTCTGGAGAAGATGGAGGAAGAAAAATGCCGTCTTCTTGTTGATGCAGTGAGAAACAAGCTAATATTTTCTCCAAAAAGGAGAGAGAGAGAGAGAGAGAGCAGGTGAAGAGCCTATCGCTTGAAAAATTGAAAAGACGAGAGAGAAAGAAAAGAGGGGAGAGAGAGCCCGCGGGTAATCGAAAATTGAAAAGATGAGAGAGAGGGCTTGAGTGGAGACAGGCATTTATTATTCCTTGTGTCAGTGGTTTGCCATTCCTTGTGTCAGTGGTTTGCCAGATGAGAGAGAAAAGAGCATCCGAGCCCTTCTGATTTTTATTTTTCAATTTTTACATATTCCAGCTCACGGACAGATGTCGATTTCTCAATGGAATATGCACGCCGCGTCAGCCGATGACGTGGTGGTTACTAACCACTGAATATTTTCTCTCTCTTACTCACGCACACACACAAAAATTAGCAATATGTCGTTTGGGTAAACGTTGACCGAGCTTCACATGCCTTTTTGTCAATTATGTTCACGGATTGACAATTTCAGGGATTCAATTATGCCCCTTGAACTACAAGCGAAAAAGTTTAGTTCAATTAAACTGGAGAAATTAGAATTTTTAAAAGAAACTTAAGATAGATATCATTAATAGAAAGTACCACATGTTAGCCACCCATTGAAAGTGTTTTGGAGCACTACTTTACATTTATCTACTAAGAAAGATTTCCTCATCTAAATACACTTGACACATACGCTGGGTGAGGTTTATATGCCCCATCAATAGAAAGGCACGGGAGTTCCTAAGACTTTCTCGGCCTCTAGGGTTTTCTTGTGCTACTTATATATAATCTTTTTCTCTTGTAATTGAGTGTTGTAATATAGAGATGTGGGATGTTATGCTAGATGTAGTTCTGATTTAAGGATAAATCAAGATAAATTTTGTGTCACAATTCCTTTTTCTCGCCTTTATTCTCTATTTCATTGTGTTTGTGCGCTTAATCCTAACGACGTAAGACTGAAGAGACTAATGTATTCATTTATGCATTTATTCATTACATAAAACTGAAAGAAACTTCTTTACCAAAAAAAAAAAAAACTGAAAGAAACTTGTCACCTAATTTGGGGGATATCGACCAAAAAAAATAAAATTTGGGGGACACAAAGTCAACGTTCATAAAAATGAGCATATCAATAGGACCTTCGAATTCTACAGCAAAGCGTTCGCTGAGTGACAGAAATAATAGGAAAGGGCATAATACAAGGACGAGAATCAATATTAGCCTAAACAATATAAACAACAGTTGTTATTTCCCCTTACTTTTTGTGTTTTAAATTTTCCGTTTGCATCTCTCCAAATACTTCGGGTCAAATTAAGACCGGCAGCTGGATAAATATCACGGGATGTTTATATTAAGAAGGTTCGCGTTTTCTTTCGATCGACCTTTTAATTGATGAATTACCTAGATCGACTTTTTTATAGTTATGTTTAGATGAGGGCTGATATCTCTAAATAGGTAGACAAGTCAATTTTCTGTTTGCCCAAAATGCGAAACTTGTTTCGTGATTGTAAAATCGAAAAAACTAGTAAATCTCTAGCATGATTGGTAAGCAAAATTTGACTGTCAACCTTTTTATCCGGTTAACTATTAGTAATTCACCAATGAGATACCAATTTTTTTCATTTTAAAATGTAGTATTTAATAGTAGATTAGCAAGTACTTCCGAATTTGACAAGTTGGCTCGTCAATTACATCAAAGATAATGAATATAACTCCCTCATATGTAGTGGTAGGTTACCGACTATTTTAATGTTTACAAGTGGTCCGTTAATCAACGAGTTTTTCACCATCAAGGCGACGTTATATTATCATCCTAAAATATAGTACCCAATAGTCAATAACAAAGTGCTGTAGAATTTTACAATTGGGACTGTCGAGTAGTTTGTAATGTAACAACGATATAATCAATTTGCCAACTTGCTAATATTACTAACTAAATTACGCAATTTCTATCTTTCAGCAATGTTCAAAATTTTCAACGTTTTCAATTCACCAATAGATTTAGGTAACTCCCAATCATCTGTACCTGAGAAGTTCAGTTCAGTTGACCATTCCAACCTCCTAATTGATTAGGGAATATGACAGAGACGAGAATCAACTCAGGCATGACCAATTGCTTAATGATAGGTGCTGCAATTTTACGAGGGATTTGGTGCTTTCTGGAAATCTATATGAACTGAAGCAATCTCACAAGTGACAAATTTACCAAACGGTTTTTTGAGTCGTGGATTCCAATTAATGATTCACATGTTTTTGGGCAAAACTTTATTTGCACCATAAGCATCAAGCATCTCCAGCTTCTTCAAAGATCCTTTTTCTCTCTTTCTTTACTCCAGAACAAATTGACCTATACAAAATATATTGGCGACAATTACATCCTAACTATTTTTCGGTTGGCCTTACTGATTACGTGAAAAGTCCATCCACTACTGTTTTGAAAATAGAAAAAACTATAAACAAGAAAAGAAAATAAAAAATGGGAGGATGTATGTACAGAAATATCATTGATTGATAATCTTCAGTGGACCAAGCAACAGAAGAAGATTCCATAAACAAATCAAGCCACTTAAGCCGACGTTATCCTCCCTCACCCCTTCTTTTTCTTTTTCAGCATAACGTGAGAAGAGAGCATGCCCAAACATGATCGAAGCTCACCATGCCGGAACATCAACAACGGGATCCCTTCACATCAAAGCATCAGAGGGGCACACGAAATTTGAGAAAGTTTAATCAAGACAGAAAACTGAAGCGCTAGAACACGAGCGCCAAGCTTCACAATGAATGAATCAATATATGCCCATAGCCGGCCAGCCGATTAACACCCATACACCCATAGCAAATAGGCAACCAACGTCCCACGTCCCGGTCGGCCTCCACCTCGACTTACCGTTGGCCAGTCATCGCATTCGATGGAAAGGACACGATCCACACATAGAAAAGACGCATCAAGCAACGAATCAAAGAAAAACTACGAGCCGCGTCTAAGGACCAACAAACGCCCTGAATCAACCCAAAATCACAGGAGGGCTAAGCGAAATTTGGTTTGAGCATTTCTTCGAACACATGGCGAGCAGCAAGTGGGAGCAAATATTGACCTGTTCGGAGCTCGAGCGCCCGCCCAAACTCAAGAGTAATCAACGAGCAACGTTCGGAATCAACAAAAACAACTCATTCAGGTCCGGCACGAGCAAGAACTAAAGCGATCGAGTTGACTCTCACCTCGCTTAAGACAGGACAGAACAATCTTATAACTCAGATTTGCTTGGAATGGTCATTGATAGCTTATCCAGGATCAACAATCTTACCTGACGATGGCTCATGAGATTTGATGTATTTAGAAGGCATTTTGATCACCGTTGACATTATCAATAGAATGATTTCTCTGAAGCATCACGTCAGACTCTGGGATCGGCTTCCCTGTTCTTGGACTAGCTTCCTATTCCTGTTGTCATTGAATATGATTAAATTTGATCTGATTATTTTTTGTAAAAGGAAAGGAGACGAAAAGAAAAATTTAATCGACCTTTTCCTCCCCTCTTTCATAAGAAAATTTGAAAATTTGGATATTAATTATTACAAACCAAAAATAAAATAAACAGATTAAAGAAAAGAATTAGCAAACCTGGTTAATTGAAAAGTTTCAAAGTAAATGAAAATATTTCCCTTTTTTTTTTTGTTGAAAATATGCATGCTTTGTAAAACTAAGGTTTTTAATCCATCATTTTGTACGTTTTTTTAACTAATAATCCATCTTTCTATTCAGTGATTAAATATTAAACCTCCTCTTGCGTATGTTGCTAATATCAAATTATCAATACACTAACAATAGAAAATTTTCTGTTGACGAAAATATATTTCTTGATGAAAGAATTTTGTAACTTACTAATTTCATTAACATTTCTGTAAATATATTTTAGTGCAACACCTATGAAATTTGAGAAAGTTGATCCTAACTAATTTATGGGGACGTTGGTAAAAATCATTTTAAGGTTTGTATTTTACTAATCACACTTGCAAAAGTTGAAAATTATCGGTGATTTACTAATCTATTAAAAACGTTGCTAAATTCTTTTCCTTATAAAGTTACTATTACCTGCCCCCATGATCCAAAGCTCTATGCCCCCCGAAGCTTCTGGCCAACTTCCACGACCAGCGTCTCAATCCTTGGAAATACTCAGACAAAAGTACAATAATGTGTGCAATAGTTTATGTGACAGATATTTTATTAATGTGTTATATTTGCATCTCATGTTTCATATATGTATGTCCCAAATCACTTATTATAATTTTCTCAAGTCACCACCACCATACGTTTTGAACGAATTTAACTCCAACGGAACCATTAACGACCTCATTTTACAATGCACAATGCTCATTGCATAATCACAATGCTTCATTGACCATAAGTTAAGCCATTTCTGAAACTTTTTCGGCCCATGGGCAAAAGCATTGCCCAACTCAGCCTCTACTTTCTATCCACTTTAACTATTTTTCCAGGGGAAAAATGCTAAAAAAATCCTAAATCTATTGCATTGGTACCAATTCGGTCTAAACTTTTCACTTAGAAAACCTTTTAATATTTGTACCAATTCGGTCCATCCGGCCAATTTTGGCGGCCGATCTTGGCGTGGACACCGGTGGTGGGCCGGGCGTTGACGTGGCAATTTTTATAAATTTTTTTAATTAATTTTTCTTTTCTTTTCTTTTTCCTTTTTTTTTTTCTGCCTTATTCTGGCGGTGGTGCCTCCGGTGAGGCTTGCCGACCACTGGACGAGGCCCTAGCCTAGCCTCTCCCGGGTCGTGGGTGGTGGCCTCTCCTAGCCTCTCCCAAGGCCGCCGATAAGGCGGCTTCGCCCGGATCACGGGTGAGGCCGAGCGGCCCTTGCTAGCCGGGGAGAGGGTCACGGCCCTCGCTCGGCCTTGCCCAGGGCCGTGGGCGAGGCTGGCCTCGCTTAGATCTGGCTAAGTCTCCTCGCCCACGCCCATGGGCGAGGCCTCCTCACCTAGATCCGGGCGAAGTCGCCTCGCCGACAGCCTTGGGAGGCCGGGCGAGGCCGCCACCCTCGCCGGCCACCGCCGAAGAAGGCAAAAAAAAAGAAAAGAAAAAAGAAAAAAATAATAAAAAATCATAAAAATTGCCACGTCGCCGTCCGGCCGATGTCCATGTCAGCACTAACGCCCCAAAATTGGCCGGATGGATTGAATTGGTACCAATATTAAATGGTTTAGGACTGAATTAATACCAATGCAATAGGTTTTATGACTTTTTTGGTACTTTTCCCATTTTTCCAGGAAAATGCCCTTGTGTTGTGCTGGGGAGTATTTTCGTGTATTGGTGACATCATGCGTTTTATTAATGATGTAGGATTCGACATGAGTTCGGGCACGGGCAGAGTTATTCATCTTGAGCTTCCTCGCACGATCTATTTGAGGAAAGCGCCATGTGAGATTTTGCAGGGTTCCGACTCTATAGTATCGACATTTATCTCCTTAATGAAGTCAAGTGCTCGAAATGCATTTATTGTTAAGATAGGATGCTCGAGACTCTTTAAGCACTTGATATGTCGTCATTCAAATAGCAATGTCCATGTCCCGTGCATACTGGTTGATTTCCGAGCAAACAAATAATCCATTGCAACAATTACAAAGCTTCATTCTTGATGAGTTAAAACCATTTTCTAGAAAGTCTCAGCTACTCTAACGAGAGTGCTTTGATCTTGAAGCGGTTAAGTCCAATTGGTGTGCTCTGCAAATCTATCTGCCTTCTCCCGCATCTATTGAGTTTTTGGACTTCAGAACACAGCGCACGAGACTCATGGAAATGAGTAGGTTGATTGATTTATTGACCAAATGCAAGGAAGAGTAGCTTCCAATGCCAATTTCACCTTCAACTAGTCCCACTTTCTACTCCCTCTTTCGTTTTCTTTTTTACTTTTTTACGTAATTTTCCCTTAATATTTACACTAAAAATACTTACTTCTTATGTACATGGCAACGATCGGCAAAAGAAAAAGGATTATTGTGCTTAAGAATGAGGAGGTGCAAATGATAGGTATCGTTGGGTACATATGGCTGACTGAGGAGAACTAGGATCTTAAGGGACAACTCCTAACAGGTAATTCTTAGTTGTACAAGAGATTAATTGCAATCTTTATATGAATGTTTATAAATAAAATTAAGTACAATTTAAGAGCCAAAAGCATGATATTGATGAAAAATCTATAAGTAACATAACCAGATTTTGAGGAAAAATACTGTTCTTCAAAAAAAAAAAAAAAAAAGAGAGAGAAGTTACTAAGTTCAAGAAAAATAGATATTCATGGATCCAGATCAGTTCTCAAACCTTCCGGGAGTGAAGCAAAGCGCCTGTTTTCATTATATGACGGACAGCTCCCGTTCATTAAGCACAACACGATGCAATCAGCTTAAAAATTTCCTTGTTGCATCCATATCCCATATATTTGGTTCGGATCTCACATCATTGCCAAAATTACGGTGAAGCTCTTGGTCATTTAAAGCATCGGGGGCAATGAGAAATTGTCATCACCAAATGAAGAACAAACAGATGGATGCAAATTCGATACATAAAGACACCGACCGAGTCGAACATGTGAGATGGATATAGGCATGATGAAAAACAAGAGAGCGCAACATGATTCCTACCAGTTTTCCACCGTACGGGATGTTAATTTTTGACAGGATCAAGGCCATGAATCCATCATTTGACTGAGCAATCTATGCATTATCACTTCAATTGACAAACAAATTGGAATATTGATCCATGGATATTGGTCATCTCAACATCGTGTCCTGAATTTGAGAAAAGTAATAATCTTATGATGGTGCCTCTAGTGGCTTATTAATTAATGACAGAATAAGTGGACATAAGCCACTAAAAATGCCATTGAAACCACATAAACATGAGTAGTTGCTATGATCAATCAATCCTCAGAAGTGTTATTCCACATTGATCGAATAAAGGGTATCAATAGGGGTTATATACATGCAGTCCACCTCCAACTAATACTTTAAGCTTTTGGGTTGAACTTTTGCTAACAATGAATGAAGTTATGTTTTATTTTGCATGAATGAATGAAAGAATCACATCATAGACATCCTATGCTCTAGGAAAGCAACTTTAATAGAACTTGGAAAAAGGTAATACTCTCTGTTAGCATAAGAACATATTCATGTCATGTCAAGAATGAAGAGTCTTACTCGTGGCGATGACGTATAATGACAGGCAATGTGCTTCAAAGGCATTCTTATCTATTTTCATCCTACCAGGATCACAAGCCAGACGATGCTGAAGCATTGCATTCACTTAGTCAACCTCGAGATTACTTCAAATAAGACGGGAAACAACAAGACGTCAACACAACCACATGCCAAACTAAAATTACTGATGTGAAGTAGGTACTCTTAACTGAATATGATACTTTACCTGCTATATTCACAATTACTAGGAAACATAGATGATCTCAGAACACTCTCTCGTCGTGCTGCTGTCATGCAAATATTCTTCATGATTCTACATGGGGAATATGTGTTCTCCATCATTCGAGTTCTTTTTGTGTGAATGATAATGAAAGAACATGATTTCTTTCATCGGGATTCGAAGACATGCATCAAACTGTTGTGAAAATGATAATAAAAGAACATGACTAGTATCTTCCAAGTCAATTTGCACTTCTAATATTGCCAATGAGTTATTCCAATGTCAAGATTACAGTTATAGTTGGCAGTCCTCGGTTCTAATGTAGTACCAATGAAGCTATCCCTGAAATTAATTGTCGCGACCTACCCTCGGGGGAGGGAACGAGGTTTAGGGGTATTGCCTAAAGGACGGGCCTAAAGCCCATGATCAGGCGCGGGCTCTCCCAAGCCCATACCCCGCGTGACATTGGGATATTCTTTAGAAATTTTGCACAAAAGGAGTCGCCACTAGCCTATTGGGGTCGGCTAGAAACCAAATGACGTATGGGAGTATACCTCACTTCCTACGCAACCAGAGAATCTAGGTTCGGGGACTTGATTACACTAATTAATCAATTAGTGCCCTTTCGTACCTAATCTTGTTCATTTTAACAAAATGATTTTTGTCGAGCAGTTTGGATTAATTTTATACTTATCCACTAACATACGAGGTGATCATGCGGGTGCGCAATCATTAAAGTAATAATCATAACTATCAAGATCCTAATTGCCATAAAATAAAACACGTGCAATCAAACATAATTATATATGCAAATTAAACATTTAACATAATCAATATACGAGCACATAAAGGTCTAATAACGCTAATATGACAATACATGGCAAGTCCTAATCAAACCCCATCATTTTTGGATTTTCGAAAATTTTAATTTTTAATATTTTTATTAATTTTTAAATATTTTTAATAATTTTTTTGAATTTTTTAAAATTTTTTTAAATTTTAATAATTTAATGTTTTTTGGATTTTCGAAGTTTTTTTAAATTTTCTTTTTCGAAAAAAAAAGAAGTTAATGTTTTTTTGGGCGAACCGGGTCGGGTCGAGTTCGGCCCGACCCGGGTTCGGCTCAAGTGGGCCCGAAGCATAGGCCCAGCCCAAGAATTCCTCTCTCCTCTCTTTTAAAACAAAGCAGGCCCACAAGTCTATACTAAACCAGCCCACAAGCAAGGACAGCCCAAGCCCAACCCTAATAAACCCGGCCCGAAATATTCAAACCCTACCCGGTTCGCAACCCACACCCGACCCGGCTTCTAACCTTCTTCTCTAGGGTTTCCGGGTGGCGCTGACATCAGGCGGACGAGCGGCAACAGCGGTGACGAGCTTGACCACGGCGGCGATGCGGCGAGCGACAGCGGCGACACGACTGGTGGCGGCGGCACGGGTGGCAACGGTGCGATGCTGGTGCTGCGGGTGGCCGGCAAAGGGACGGCAGCAAGGCAAGCGTCCGGTGCGGCATAACAAGGACCGAATTTCAGCTGCTGGGCGGCAACGGCACGGTGGCGGGCTCCAGGGCTTCTGCGGCGTCGAAGGGGGATGCTCGGGACGCCGGCGACTCGGCGACTGCGGCACGGTGGGTGGCGGACGACGGCGGCGGCAGCAAGGACGGCGATGGAATCGAGCCGCTGTGGCGGTGGCGACGACGAATGGAAGTGCAGTGGCTCGCCGAGGATCAACAGCACGACACCGAGGCGCAGGGTCACGGACAGGGCCGGAGCAGAGGCGGCGAGGAGGACAGCGACTCGGACGGCGTCGGACGGCGTTGCCGCTGTCCTCCTCCCCTCTGTTCCTTCTCTCTCTCTTCCTCTCTACTGCATTGCTTCTTGACGCCGACTCCTCTGCTCCAGATCTGGGTTCCGGTGAGACAGCGGCGGTCGCAGTTGGTCGGGCGACAGCGGCGGCACGAGCTGCAGCAACTTCGCGGCTCGGGTGAAGAGGTAGGCGAGGGCGGAGGCGGTGGCTGTGACAACGTCGCGGCTCTGGGGGCGGCGGTGCAGGCTGGGACGGAGGCGGCAAGCGACCGGCGGGTCACGGCCGCTCGAACGGCGTCGGGTCTACATTGAAGCGGATGGTGGTGGGCGGCAGCGGACTCGGCGAGATCCGGTGCAGCGACGGCGCCCGAGGATGGCCGGGATGGTATGGCCGGCGCAGGGATGGTGACGGCCCCTTCTTCTTTGCTGGTTTCTCCCCCTCCTTTCTGTTTGCCTCTCTCGAGCTCTCCCCCGTTCTCTGCCCAGCTCTCCTTCTCTTTTCCCTCCTTTTCCACCCCCTCTGTTCTAGGGTTTCAAATGCGAAGGTGGAGGAGGGAGAAGGCTGGCGTGGGCCCAGCCAAAGGAAAAACGGGCTTGGGCCGCACAGGGGAAAAAGCTGCATTTTTGTTGTTGTTTTGTTCTTTTTCTTTTTCTTTTTCTTTTGTTGTTTTGTTCTTTTTCTTTTTCTAATAAATTTTTTTGTACATGAAAACAAAAATTAGGTGTCAACATTAATGATCATATGTACAGCTCCTCCCACTTCATTTCAGTGCCATAAACAGCTGGGTAATACCTGAGCTCTGTTTCCTCTGTTTCAAGCAAATCAAACTTTGAATACGAGACTAGGAAAGTTGTTGCATCTGCACATGCCAGTCATGGCTATCTTGAGTGACAACAGCGAACAGCTCAAATTCTGAGGAGAACTCATTTGATGCATCAGGTTCGTCCCCATGAAAAGGGAAAATCCTGTTCCCAAATCTTCTCTTCAAAATGGAAGAAGAGAGGTAAGGGGCCATGTCCAGTGAAAATGGAAAATGCAGATATCGGTCGATCTTCCTCGACATCTTCCGTATGGAAGAATGTCAAAATATTTTGATGTGAAAGCAAGAAACCAATGGGAGCTTCCTTATGGACATCTGCTTGAGAGACTCCTGCCTCACCTGACACTGTTGGCAGAATAACTTCTGGTCTGAACCGAGCCTCTCAGGTCTTGTGAATCGGTCCAAGCAGCCCATCAAGGTCAGTATCCCAGAGTTCTGGCTTGAATTCATGCACTCTGCCTCACCATTGCAGGAGTGATGTGACCTAGCTGATGTTGCCTTTGCAGAACCACGTTGGTTTTGTTCCAGATCCAAAGAAATATCCAAGCAAGGGTCACATGTTGTAGATGTGAAACCACAAGCCATACACATGACATCGGAGCGTAAGATGCCAGAGAATACTCTGTGAGCAATACAGCAATCTCCACTCCCTGTAATAATTCATTAGCGTAGTTCTAAAGATATCTGAGAATCCACAATTTGTAAAAATTAAAGTTCCTCAACAGCATCACAAGTCACAACACGACATATTTTATAGTACAAACACACAACCGTCAGACACGACACAAAAGAGCGCACTTGCACACGAAAGCAGTTGTTTGCAGATATTATAGATGCATTAAATTACCATGTGATGGAACAAATAATAAGTTCCACTGTGATATAACTTGAAAGAAAAGTTGAAACTAGAGGCTAACACTTGCCAAATATAAAGACTCACAGATATTAGTTGACAGAGTTGAATCTCCTGACTGATCCAAGAAAGAATGACACCAGAACAAAATGAAACTTCCCAAGGGACTCAGAGGTATTAGGGCTGGGAAATGCTAGAAAGGTAATAACCCACAAGTGTGATCCTACATCAGTTCAGAAATTCATTTACATGACTATTCAAACAAACAAGCCCACTTGAACCACTGACCCAAGAGAAAATGTTAATAACGATAGATCTCTGTCCTCAGCACCAGCAGACTCCAGATACTGCCTGTAAAAAATGGAGACCGGATGAAACAGATTTAATGCGATGCCTGTAAAATTTACCTTGGCTCTGCAGCCGGTGTCGATCCTTATCCACTTTCTCATGGATCCCATCAAGCATGGAAATGAAAAACTCATGAGCGTCCTGCTGCTCATAACTTGCCAAGTTAGCCGCATGTTGCCACCAACTGTGGGATAACCAAATCAATAAAAAAAGAAAAAGAAAAGTATAAAGCACATTTCCCTCTAAGTCAATTAGATAGAACAGTTAAGAAAGTCTCAGTCCAACATTGATGGTCAACAAGGAACTTGACAAAAGCATGCATCATTAGAATAAGGAAAAGATGCCTATCCATTATGTCCACAGCCATTTTCAGAAAAGCCAGTAGAGAAAAGTACTTAATCAAAGAAGATAATTTCCAGAGGCCTTGTTAACAAATGCCCCAAGGGCACTCGTTAAATTTAGCAAAATCAGAAATGATGCTTTCCAAGACACTTAAAATAATGAAAGAAATACACATTTTAACTAAGGCAATACGTCCAATGGTAAATTTGAAATTTTGAGAGCACGTCTGATAGGGGGCAAACGCACGGTGCCTTAGCAATCGTTTATCATTGGATTGAAATGCAATTGATCTCAGCTGTTCAACACATCTCAACTAAGATAATTGTGATTTTTTACTCTTCAAACCATCACAAGTGCAAGGGGCACTCTCTGACATTTTCCAATTTCCATTTGCCAAAAGGAAAAAAAAAAGGATGGAACTTTTAGCTATGATACGAAGGTGGTCAAAGCGCAATTGTAAATTAGGTAATGTCCATCATACTGATCAAACAACTTCCATATCTTCACAGCCACTAGGTCACAACAGAAAATTTACAGAGCCTCTTGGACAATTTCCAACCTCCATGTGCTTCTAAAAACCAACAAGAAACCATCAAGCATCCACATTTATCCAAAAAATTTCTAGAAGAGCAATTTCCTCCACATCCACAGACCTGTACAGGAACTTCGCGGGACTATAAGGCATCCGCTCCCCTGAAAACACTGCCGAGAACATGGCGTCCATGTCACAGGCCAAACAGAAGCTGCCATTCTTGCTCCCATGGCCTCCATCAAGAGCACCATCTACATTCCTCTTACTCACATTTCCACTAACCCCATTCTTCTTCTGACAAAAGTACCTATTGTGCCTGTCACTCAAGAAGTAGCGCCTAAGCCACCGATTTGGCGACATTCGGCAATAGTATCTTCCGGTGTGAAGTTGTCCAGCCAAAAGCTGTCTGCTGGAGAAGACATGAGGCCTGCACGACAGAGCGCCTAAGCCACCGATTCCAAGAACTCTTTATTTGCTAGTTCAATTGCAGTAGCTCCTGAATTTTTTTTACGCATGATTAGCAAGTACTCTTTTTCTTGGAGGTGTTTAAATGTTGTAAATTATTTTAATTAAGTAGATGTATGACCTACCGACCCTATGAGATATCTGTTATTCTGCTCAGTTATTCAATTAATTGGAGGCATTCGAAATTTCTAAGAGAGTGGGAAGGTTATAGGCACTCGACAATACCCATACACTCAAATGCATCCAAAAGATCACATCAAAAGTTCCTTCAGGAACAGCCTTCAAGAAAGCAACTCCTGCGATGTTGAAATTAAAGTATGTTAATTAAATAACCTCTCACAACTTATTTGTACTCATCAATGAGTAAGAACTATAGAAGAAACGCATGCCATCGTTAATGTAGACATTCACTCGCGGATCCTCGTACCCGACTGCTATTTCAGGGAAGAATTGCTTGGAAACCTGCAACAGGACACAAGAAGTGTATGGATATTCTATGGTCCTCCTGAACCTTAGGATTTGATGAGCAATGAGAGGCCCAAGCTTGAAACTTTGGAAGGTTTTTGAATTTTAATTTCACTTACATCAATCACCATTTGGTCGAGTTCACATATATCAATTTGTTCCATGGACAAGTGACAAAATATTTCCCTCGAAATGCCTCCGTCTCCTCCACCAACAAGCAGCACCTGTAAAAATATCAAGTGAGCACTTTAACAGCATAAAAACTTGAAAGATGAAAGCAGTTGGAAAGAAATAAAGAGAGAGACCACCTTCTTCGGGTTCGGGATTAAGCAGAGGGGAAGATGTGTGAGCATCTCTTGGTAAACAAACTCATCCTTCTCCATCAGTTGGATTTAACCATCCAGAATTGCCACTTTGCCATGCTTCGCTGACTATGAACAAAGCGATTATATATCAAGAGCCACAAGATATCTCTCTACTCGTCGTGAGTAAAAATACCATCCAAGGTGCTGTCAACTCGACTGACTGCTTGTTGAAATAGTTTCTTGGGTAGGGGAAGTATCAGACCGAAGTCGATCTAATGTTTCATGTGATCTACTTTCTGATTTTGGAAATTTAATGATTTGCTAAAACAATATTCCCCAAGAAAATCTTATTTGAGGTGGTGGCATATATGCAGAGTTTGTGTAAGCACATCGATCATCATGATTCATCAGGATCCAATCCATATCCTAAATACTAATGGCGTAGCCATTGCTTTGTCATATGTACTTCTGGTGTAAAATTGGAGAGTGATCATGGAAGGTAAGAAATCACCTGGAAAACAAGAAGCTCCTGATATTTGGACTTCCCATGAAACAACACCCTGTTCGCCTCATAGAAGCGTAGCTCGCCTTCAAAATGAAAAATCACGAATACCATACTTTGACTGCATCGTAAATATTCATCTTTGATTCATGTCATTAGTCTTGATGTGTGATGATATTATTTAAACAGTCCACGTGTGAGTTTTATTAACTAAAGGAACCAGTCCCTGGTGATGGGTTATACTTCTTTTCTCCCTAGGTAGGGCGAGATTACATTTCAATCCAGACGTCGACCATCAAACAATTTGCAGTTACCTCCTACAATGCAGCAGTGTACATGCAAATTGAAATAAGTCGTAAGATTGTATCTCCAAGGTTTTATTGAGTACCGGGTAACTTGACCAATGTCAAGAAGAGAGAGAAAAAATGCTGAAATCGATTTAGAGTGGTGAATCGATGCCCAAGATAGATGCTAAGTTCCATCTCCAATCCCAAATCGGGACCATATGTTTCCACCAGACCTCCAAAGCTAAAAGACTACATAACGGTATATATCATGTGATATCTCGACTGAACTATCGCAACATACCTGGCCATTCAGTTGAAATCACTATACCATTCTATTTTATTGTTCAAGCCCATTGCCCTCATCTAATCAAGCATTTTATCAGCCATTTTAACACTCTGTGTAGATGTCTGTGATTACTTCACAGAAGCATTCGTGGTGAGCACCTATTTATCTTCCAAGAAGGTTGGGCGAGCTAGCCTTTGGCAATAGCTTTTGGTACGGTACACAACGTGTGTCCATTTGACAAGTTTTGGCAAGCCAAGAACCTAGAAGCTCTCGTTTGCTCTACTCCAGAAAATTGTATGAATAATCTTCTGGTTAATTTGATGTGACCTCTAGCGAGAAAATGTTATTAGGAGCAAGTATAATTGAGATAGTTTAGGGCGCGTTTGGTAACGATTCTGTTTCTGGGAACAGATTCTAATCAGAAATGATTCTTTTTTATTCTATTTATGGGAACAATTTCTAAGCATTTTAAGGCCTGCATGGTAACATTTCTGTTCTTCCCGATTTCTGTTATTTTGTTCCCCGGAACAAAAAAAAAAAACAGAAATTCGTTTGGTAACGCCAACTTGTTTTTCTATTCCCGAAATAGAAAAGTAGCCCGAGAATGGATTTGGAATAGAAACAAAGAGCAAAAAAAAAAAAAATAAATAGCTTCTTGTTTCTAGGAACAATTTCTAGAAATAAGCTAATTTTCTTTTTTTCTTTTTCTTTTTTCCTCTCTCTTGCCGTAGCCACCTCCAACCGCTCGGATCCACCGTCGGCTGTGGGCTGTGTGGCGGCGGTCGGCGGTGACGGTCGGCGACCGACGGTTATGCGTGGCGGCGGCGGGCGGCGATGAGTGGTGGTGGTGGGCGGTGGGCAATCTGGCAAGCAAGAATAAAAAAACAAATAAATACAAAAAATAAAACTGTTTCGTACCAAATGCATTTCTATTCCTTTTCTATTTCAAGAGTAGAAATTTTGTGTAATTACCAAATACCTTATTTTACTCAGAAATTATTTCCAAGTAGAAATAGAAAAGAACTATTTATGAAAAGAAACTTCCCCGAGTCAAAAAGCGTTACCATGCGCATCCTAAAAACCGTTTGGTAAGCGTCCAAAATTTTAATTACGGAATAGAATTGCGTTTGGTACCGTGTTCATTGATTCTTGTTCCAAATCAAATTCTTTTAATTTTTAAATATTTTTTTCTTTTTTTTTTTTTTTTCCTTTCTCTTCTCTTGTTCTTCTTCTTCCGGTGGCTAGTCTCCGAATGAGGGCCGGCGACCTCACCGGAGCATCGGCCCTCGGCGAGGCCAGCCCTCATCGGCCGAGCCTTGCCGGCAACTAGGCGGGGCTCGCCCAGCCTTACCGAGCCTCGGCGGGACTGGCGAGGCCCGCCTTGCCACCGACGGGGCTAGGCGAGCCTCACCGTGGCTGGGCTTACCTCCAACGAGCTCGTTGGACCTCGCCTTGGCTTGGTGAGCTCGCCGGCGATGGCGGATGACGACGAACGGCGGCGGATGGTAATCGCGAGATGGCGGTAGATGAAGGAGAAGAAGAAGAGAAATATGATTTTGATTCTTATATTTGTTCCCGGAACAATAATCAACTTTTTTTTTTAATTCATGATTATGTTCCAAATCTAATTCCAAGAACATAAAAATAGAAATTTGTTCCCGGAAATAAAAGATCGAAATCGGGCACCGTTTGAATGGTTACCAAACAGGGCCCTTAGTACCCTATTGAACAGATCGCGGGGTTTGGAGTGAAGAAGGCGAACACACTCACTGGGATCGTAGTTGGTCATTTCCGCAGTCCTCTCGTATTTAGTAGGTTGACTTCCAATTCTGTTCTGCTACAGTGGCATCTGCAACAAAGTATTCTGATCTAATTAAGTAATAATTCAAGAAAAAATGGGCATTCATGGATTTAGATCAGCTCTCAAACATTTCAGGAGTGAAGAAATGCACCTGTTTTCATTACTATGACGGATGGCTCCCATTCATAAAGCACAATGCAATGCAATCAGCTTAAAGAATGTCCTTGTTACATCGACCCAAATATTTTGTTAGGATCTCACATCATTGCCAAAATTACAGTGAAGCTCCTGGTCATTTAAAGCAGCGGGGGCAGGAGATATTGTCATCACCAAAAGAAGAATGAATAGAAGGATGCAAATTCGATACGTAAAGACACTGACTAACGATACGAACATGTGAGATGGATATAGGCATGATGAAAAAAAAAGAAAGAGCACAACATGATTTCTACCGGATTTCCATTGTACAGGATGTTACTTTTGACAGAATCAAGGCCATAACTCCACCATTAGATTGAGCAATCTATGTATTAGCACTTCAATTGACAAACAAAGTGGAATATAGATCCTTGGATATTCATCATCTCAACATCGGTGTCCTGGATTTGAGAAAAGTAATAAGCTTATGATGGTGCCTCCAGTGGCTTATTAATCCATGACAGAATAAGTGGACATAAGCTACTAAAAATGCAATTAAAACCACATAAACCTAAGTAGTTGCCATGATCAATCAATCCTTAAAAGTGTTATTTCACCTTGGTTGAAATAAAGGGTATCAATAGGGGTTAAATACATGTAGTCTACCTCTAGCTAATACTTTAAGCTTTTGGGTTGAACTTTTGCAAACAATAAATGAAGTTATGTTTTATTGTGCATGAATGAATGAAAGAATCATATAATAAACATCCTATGCTCTAGGAAACAAACTTTAATAGAACTTGAAAAAAGGTAATACTCTGTTTGCATAAGAACATATTCATGTCATGTCAAGGAAGAAGAGCCTTACCTTGTGACTGATGATGTATAATGACATGCAATGTCATGTACTTCAAAGGCATTCTTATCTATTTTCTTTCCCCCAGGATCACGAGCCAAATGATGCTCAAGCATCACATTTATGTGGTCAACCAATTCTTCCAAGAGTCCTTGAAATAAGAGGAAAAAATTAAGACATCGACACGAAAAGCTCCATGCCAAACTAAAAATACTAATGTGAAGTAGGTACTCTTAACTGCTATATTTACATTTACCAGCAAACACAGATGATTTCCAGAATCCGACCTCTGTCGTGCAGTTGTCATGCAAATATTTTTCATAAGTCTACATGGGGCATATGTGTTCACCATCATTCTGGTATTCTCTGTGTAGGTGAAAATAAAAGAACATGATTTCTCACATCGGGATTCAGAGACACACATTAACTATTGTACAAATGATAATAAAAGAACATGACTAGTATCTTCCAAGTCAATTTGCACTCCTAATATTGCCAATGAGCTATTCTTATGTCAAGATTACAGTTGTAGTTGGAAATCCTTGCTTCTAATGTAGTACCAATTAAGCTCTCCACAGAATTAAAAATCACATGCACGACTCCTCCCCCTTCTTTTTAAAGGCATAAGCAACAGGGTAGTACCCGAGCTTCGCAAATTTTTGTCCCCGCCATCAGCCAAGCCAAAAATAGTGCACATTTCTGGCTGAAACCACAATTATTGCAGGAGTGACTTTCTAGTTCCGTTGTGTGGCAGCTGTAGCAAAACATTCGGATTTGAGTTGTAGATGAAGAAAAGATGGCAATTAGATATCTAGATCAGCTCTCAAACATTAAAGGACTTAAGCAAATCACCTTTCTAGCCACCCATTGATTACTTGTCATGTTTATCCCAAAAACGCGAAAGCAATACGGTTGATTTAAGGACTTCATACTTCTGGTTTGGATCTCACATTGTTATCCACAATACAGTGGAAATCCTCTATTCTTTTTTGTGAACTGAAATCTTCAGGTAACTTAAAAGAAAAGCCACTTATTGTCATATTCAGTCAGCTCTGCACTCTGAATTTTGCATCGGTGCAAACAACAGTCAACTAGCATAGAGTTTGTAACCTTCAAAAAGCACGACCATCACATTATAAAGGATCCATACAAAGGATGACAGAATGAAAACCAATCATGGAAATATAAACAAATTTAATGGTGTTTTTGTTTCAACATAAGAAATCAAAAGGTACTTCCTGACTCTGTCAGCAAGGCAAAAATTATTTTGCTATAATTGGCCATAAAATGCAATTTTTTATGTTTTCTGAAGGTTTGAAGCACTGATTATTGAACAAAAGACACATTACAAATGCTAAAAACAATAGTATAAATGAAAGTTTAAAGTGAAAGTGCTTCCAAACCACATGTCAGAGCCCGCTAACTCCTGGTGAAAGAAGAAACCAATGGACTTCTATTATTGTAGCTCAAGCTTTTGCATTTTCCCACAGTCAGAAGGAGATAAGGAGCAATTCCATTCAACTAGAAAGCTAGCAAAGAAAAGTAAGGACAAAATGAACAAGCCATATCACCATCACAACAATTTGGACACTGGCATGCCTTTCCATGTGAAATTAGTAGCCTTCAATACCATTTCACTACGTTATTAGCCAATTGGGGTGAGTGAGGACATCCTCGGAGAATCTTATGAGAAGGAATTTTGACTTACTCATGGAGAAAATGCTACTTTGGATCATAGGTACAAACAAATGATTCACAGGAGATTGTTCATCTTTCCACCTCTCATCACCCCTCAAGGTGCTCCAAGATCGGAAAACAGGAAAGAAATGGCTATGAATGTAGAACCTCATCAATCAAGATAATCTTCCCATTCAACCTGAAGTTAGTTCACATTAGTTCCAACAACTCTTCCACACTACCCAAACCGGGTGATAAAATCAACCTAAACCTGTAATAGGCTCATAAGTCCTAATAATCCTGCTATACATGCTCTGCAACTGCTCAGATAACATAAGGAAAATTCACCACCATTGACACGAAACCTAATCAAAAGATGTTATGGTTATCTCGTTACACCATAGCAAGTTGGTAGAAGAGAATAACCAAGAAGATCTCTGCACCTAACAGGATTCGCAAGCTGATCAATATAACATGACAACTAAAAATGCTTTGCTGAACATGCTGAAAAGCTTGAATTAGTTTCATTTCATTTCCTCCATGTGCAGACATTGAACATCCAAAATGAGACCAACAATAGCGACTCAAAACCTCCAATCACCAGAATGCACATGCACCAATCACGCTAAGAATCAACCAATGAATAAACCGATCAATCAGCGACAACAATGGATTAATGTTAAAAGGGGTCCAATCACTTGGACTCTGAAGATATGGCAACCGGAAGCAATGAAGACCTAACGTGAAGATCCTTCACCAGGTTCCTTGCCTCCAACATTCTCTCTCTTCCATAATCATCCCCATCGTAGAACTCCTCCGTTGCTCCATTTCAAGCTGGAGCATAAGGGTCAAAGCAATTGGGGAGTGGTTGAGGTTAAAAGTCAAATTCCATTTCTCAGCTAGTGGAGCACGTGAGCATGAATCTCACTTTTGAATCAGTCGTCCCATCATCATCCATCAGAAGTAAGACAGAAACAGACCACCAGATGATCCTGGACCTCAATCTCTTCCCCTTCTCTCTGTGCTCGATTTCCACCCTCCTCCTCTTTTGTAGCCCGCAAACCATTAGTCAGCTTCTTGTTGTTTCTTCCCTCGTAAGTCATAGCCAATTCTTTCATGGCCTATCAGGTGGTAAAGTCTGGTAAAAAGTCCGGTAATTTCTTGAGAGACTCGCACCCATCCCTCTTAAAGTACTTCAGGAATTTACTAGGGCAGTGAATTTCGACTAAGCTTTTGCAATCCCTAACATTCAACCACTTTAGATACCCCGACTTTGAAAGGTCAAGTACTTGAATGTGCATGCGCCCAGAGATATCCACCACTTCCAAGGATCCCAATTTTTCAAGTCCTTCTATTGAATGGAGTTTATCGTCCAAGTATCGCCGCCTATTGCTTCCTAGGAGTAGGTTCAATTCTCTTAGGGATTTTAAAGCTTCCAGCCCATCCAATTTCTTCGGCCCAGACAGTCCTTGAGCCCTAATTCCGATAAAAAGTCCAAATTGGAAAGCTTTGGCAACCTTTCCAATTTGGGACATCCCCAAACGTCAAGCTTCCGTATGCAGGAGGGAAGCTCTGGGATGCTTTGAAGAGACAAGCAATCACGAAGGGTGAGCTCCTTTAGATGCTTCAGGTGAGAGAGCGATGGCAGCTCATTGCTCCCACAGGTGAGTATCAGGGATGATAAGCTAAAAGGAGGTTTTGGGAGTGATTGAAGCTCATCACAACCAAATAAATCGAGGTGCTCGAGGGAAGAAAACTGATCTAAGTTTTCCGGCAAGCCAGAAATTTTTGTATAACGTAAACCAAGGGTCTTTAGAGAAGACAATCTACCTTTATCAACATGAATTTGTCCTCGCAGGACACCGCATCCGGAGGCAGCCAACTCTTGGAGGCTTTGCAATTTTCCAATAGAGCTCGGTAACCTTTTTATTGGGCTATCACAAATCCTCAGAATTTTCAATTTGTTCAATTCCCCAATGGATTCGGGTAATTCATTAAATGTTGTATTTGACAAGTCCAACTCAACCAACTCTCCCAACTTCATAATTGAAGAAGGGATCGGTAGCAACTCAATGGATTCCGCTAAAAACAAACTTACGAAACTAATTATTGGGTTGGACTCTTGATCGGTTGACGACAATCCACGGCACTAAGCCTTTTCAGCTGCTTCAAAGATCCTATACATGGATGGATTTGTCTTATATGAGTATTGTCTATGACAAGTTCCTCCAAATTTTCTAGTTCGCCCAATTGTTCGGGTAACTTCTTAAGACCTGTACAGTGCCTCAAGTTCAAGGAAACGAGGTGCTTGACATCTCCAATGGAAGGGTCGATTTCCTCCAAATGAACACAACTTTCCAGGACTAGCATCTCTAAATTTTTAAAAGGAGAGAGATTAGGGGTGATCTTTAATCTGGCGCACCACGAAAGATTGAGAACTTTCAACCTCTCCATCTATGAGAAAGAAACATGTTCCAAGATTAGCAGTTAGAAATAGAATGATTTATCATCAAATGTAACAAAAAAGAGTTTCATCTTCACCTTGATAGAACTCCATCCTCTCCAATTTTCACTAATATCACCACATGATAAATCAAGTATGACTAATCTCTCCAAATGAACATTGGTCGCCTCGAAAGAGGCAGGACATCTCTTCCATTTTAGCCATCGTAATTCAGCAAGTGATCCTTGAAATCTCCACCAAAATTCACATCTTTCACATGAAGGACCTTCAAGTTAGGCATTTTATGAAGCTTTTTGCTCCATGAACTCTCTAGAGCCCCTTTCATCCAGACGCAGTGCCTCAATATTTTCATTTTCCTCCTACAAAAAATAAAATAAAATTGAGGATTGTAAATACCATCCAACCTCCTTTTGTTAGTATACTTTGCATGTTATTGTGGTCGATGCATTTTGTCTACACTTATAGGGAAAAAGAAATATATCTGATCTTCTACAATAACATAATCATGTAATATGTTAATCTTCACTCGTACGCCCCAAGTTTTGATGTTTTATATGAAATTCCTTTATGAAATTAGTCTAGTTTTCTTATAGATTTTGAAATTAAAATTTGTAAGATACATAGTATTGACGGCAGACTAAACATGGTGTGCCTTTGACATATGTGAGTACCATTACACATTTCAAAATAAAAAAGTACCTAATTTGACTTATGCATTCACAAAGGATGACAATTCATTCCCTCCCCATTCATGAAATATTTTTGGTTTTGGGATATGGCTGGAAGGAAACAAGAATTTGGTTTATTGAACTTGAGTTTTCATTTTTGGATATTCAAGCTCAAAGCTCAACAACTAATCCTTAGACTAGGAAGAACTTGTCTTTTTCTTCTTCTTTTTTGACGTTCTAGGAAGAACTTGTCTAATCAATCATAAACTAACCAATTTTAATGATTTAGTCTTAGACCTTTGCGTGAAATTTCAGTATAGTCTTTTCAGCTCATTTTTGTAGGAAATCGCTAATGTGACAATGCGCCATATAGGACGACCGAAAATAATTGGACCGCCATGTTGGCGATTTCTAGCAAAAATTGATCTAGGAGACTATTAGAATTTTACGCAAATATTTAATACTAAATTGACAAAATTAGTAAGTTCATGACTGAATTGACATCACAACAAGTTTAGGACTGATTGGATAATTTTCCTCTAAGATGAGCGTATTATTCAATTAGTCATCATTGAATTTTGCCCCAATCAATCATAACATTCAACCTGATTTTAAGAATCTGTTCATGCATTTTGCATTCACCCAATCATATAAAAATATATGAATTAGTAAATAAAGGTTAGCGATTATTATCGTTTTCCTCTTTTTTCATTCTATCATTTATTTTTTGCTCCTCCAGTTATCTTATTTGATAAGTTAACTATCCGATTTTCTTTCACTAATACCTAGCAATAGATTTTTGTCTCCTCTTTGTTCGTGTGTGTGTGTGTGCATGAAGGCACAATTAATCTTTACCAAGAAGGCTCGCTCATTATAGAATAGAGGTGGATATTGTATTACAATTTCTTTCACCTTTCATTATTCCATCATGTACTTCCTACAATCATTCACTTTCTAAATTTCGATCTTTGCTTTTTTAGTTTTTGGTCGAAATTACTTTGTATGAATACCTAGAAAATCATATGTAAGTTGTTATTTAGTTTCTTTTGTCGTCATTTACTATTATTTAATTTTCCACAATGTCGAATTATGTGCTCAAAATACCTATGATTAGAACCATGCATAGCACCAGTATGAACACTAAGACATATAATGAAAACTGAGTAGAATAGGCTATCGAAATCATTTGAGTTTTCATCTTTGATATGAACATGATTGATCCACGATACACGTGCAGAGCTCATAATTAAAACTAAAAATAGGCTAATTATGCCACTTCCTTTATAATTAATGTATCTTGAACAATCTTCCAACATTTTTTTTCATGTAATTTGATAATTTGACTATAAGTAGGTATAGGTGACAATAAAAGAAAAGCCAAAGTCGCAATAGGGAATTTATATATATATATATATATTTACCAGTCCTTTCAGTGAAAAGAAAAATAAAAATAAGAGTGTTCTATTTATTGTTGACTAAGAGGCATCCAAATTATGTAGTGTTTTTTCAAGTTATCAATTAACCCAATCATGTCAATAACATAATTATGCATTTCTAGATTACTGAAAAAATTGATATATTTAAAGGCACTTCTTCAATGTTAATAATATTCACTGAGTAAAAAAAAAGAATATCAACTAAATCTTCAATTTTCTTTGTATTAAGTACATGTACTTCTGCATTTACATTATCATATTGGATTACATCGTGAACATGCACAATAAATGCTAGAAAAAAATTGTCAAAATTTTTCACACATATAAAACCACTGCATGACATCTTATTGCTTGAAATTGAACACAATCTAAGTTGATAGCCAATAGTTGAGGTGCAAAGGATTTAACTGAAATCTTTCGTTTTGTTGCAAAAAAGTAGAAATGGCAGACGAGCAAATTGCACGTATTCACGGTTGGAAATGTTGGTCTGAGGATAAATCAGACGAACGTACTTCAAAAAATATGTTGCTGATGTATTTTGGGAAGATAGAATGGAAGACAACAAAGTAATGATCAACAGTAAGTTATTGGTGTTTGGTTGAATAAAATAAGTTAATCCGCACGAAGTTATAAAGACCCGTGCGGTTTAGAGTGTGATGAACCGGAATTATAAGTGGCATAAAGTAAATTATCAAAGTTGTGTGATGCTCGGTCTTCAACAAGTACTATTTAGTAAGAAGCAGTTTCAAATATGCTAGAAAACGATGTTAAACCGACAAAGGAGCAATATAGACAGAGTTGATACTAAACAATTTTACTGTCATATGCTTCAAGAGATGACCTGTTGATTAGTGACGAGAGCAAACTTTTCATGAACTATAGGCCAAAATTTGATGTAGCTTTTACCAAAAAAATGCTAACTAAATGTTGAGAATGGTCAATGATCTAGAGCAAAAGAACAATAACAATAATGATTTGAGGGACTAGCATTAGAGAACATGGGAGAGCCAAAAGTAGACATCATTGTTACCTTGTGTCGTAGAACTTTTATAACTTCCTCATCCCATGGTCTGCTCCAATGCCAAGGCCTCGTTTCTTTTGGACGGGCGATAGTTTTGCCTAGATCTCTTAGTTGATCATGCATTCTCAACCGATTCTCATCATCAATTTTTATTAATGAAAGTTCAATCATTCTTGCCAATGCAGAATTTGGGTACAATTGGACATCCTCCCACAGGTAGGTGGCAATTCTTTTGTAAGTTCCAATGAAAATACATGCTATGTCTAGAAACAATTGTTTCTCATTATCTTCTAGTGTATTGTAACTTAGCTTCAACTTTTCTTGTACTTCCTTATGAGGCATCTTCCTCAATTTCTCCAACATCTCTTTCCATATGCTTTTGTCTCTTCTTTTGAGAAGTGAACCTATAACCGTGAGGGCTAAGGGAAGCCCTCCTGTGGTGTTAACAATATCATGAGAAAGAGCCTCGAGTTCTGTGGGAGGTTGTTCCGCTTCAAATGCATATCTGCTAAACAAAAGCATAGATTCTTCGTAATCCATTTCTTTGAGTTCATACTGTTTATATTCAAAGTCCAAAAGGGCCATATCTCGACATGTAATAATGATCCTACTTCCCGACTCAAAATTAGAACCTCCAATCAAATTATCAAGGTGGTCTCGACGATCCACATCGTCAAGAAGAATAAGTACCTTCTTTTTGTGACAACTTAATCGGATCTTATTAATCCCTATCTCGGGATCACGCACAGTACTTTTAGGACCTTTTGATATATCTGAGATCAATAGAGATTGGACATGCTCTATACCCTTGCTTTTAGTTGTTTCTCTAATATCCTTGAGAGAGCAGCGGTACTGAAAATTGTCAAAAAGCTTTTTATAAATGATCGTAGCCAGAGTTGTCTTACCAATGCCGCCCATCCCCCAAATCCCAATAATTCGAGTGTCTGGGCAAGCAAGATCCACCAATTCCATAACCTCAGCCACACGATCCTCAATTCCAACCAAGTTCACGGGAAGATGTGGTTGAAAATCATGTTGCTGCTTGCGCATTATTATTTCTACGAGTTCATTTACCAATTCCCCCTCACGCCTGCCAAACGACACAACACATGACCATTTATTAATGGCTCCACCAAACAAGGATTAAGAATGATAAATAGAAAAATTCTTCTTTCGACAAGGATATATTAAAAGAAGGTAAACGATGTACCCATTAGTAGTTTTCTCTGATTCGAATGCTCTAAAATCGACTAATTCTCTGAGAGCTACCGGCGCTTTCTGCTTGACATCCTCCTCCTTAAAACGATGCATACCAAATTTGAAGGCCTCTCCAAAGGCCCCCTGTAGTTCTCGCACCTCATGGGGTTTCACATTGTAAAACACAGGCAATACTATTTGTCCACTGGTTTTCTTGCACTCCATTATCTCAATGAGCTCACGGAGGCACCATTCGCTGGCAGCATAATTTTCTGAGATGACTGGGATTGAAACCTTAGAGTGCTTGATTGCACTGATGAGACTTTCACCAATTTTCTCGCCGAAGGGGAGGTCCTTATCATCTCTGAACACAAAGTTTGGATGGAACAGCAAGCCCACATCGTTGAGTCTATGGTAGAGGTGATCGACAAAGCCATTGCGAGTATCGGGGCCTCTAAAGCTTAAGAATACATAGTGATTGTTTCCATTCACAGAGGTGGATGAAGCAGATGGGTCAGAATACGCTCCTGACGCCGATGGCACATTGATCTTCTCAAAGAGTCCCAAGAGGGAAGAAGACGCGATTCACGTCTTTGTCGCTTCGACGTGATCGGACTGGAAGCATCGGTGAATTTAGCTCGCTTGCGTTGTTGCTTTGAGAAATCATTTCCCATTGCAGCTCTCTTCTCTCTCTCTCTCTCTCTCTCTCTCTCTGAGACTGGACTGTTGTGGATAATTTTGAGGTGCTGGATGAAGGGGGTGAGTACAGTGGTTTGCTTGTCAACCAGGACGATGGCTCTGTTCGGCTGCTATGGTTTCAGCTGGGAAGCGTACTCGAGCTGGTAAAGAGGAAAAGGGAAAGCAGGAGGCGAGGCCGGAAGACAAAGCAGGTTTGTCGTTCCATATATTTCATGTGTTTATAATGGGATCCAGAGACGCGTTCGAATTTTGACTAAAAAAATTGATTGTTAATCGACTAAAAGCTACTCTTGTGGTCCTCTCCTCACTCCTCGCCCTTGACTTCTGCGCAGTACTCCCTGTTGGCCTTAACAACAACCCCAATTATAAAATAAAATAAAATAAAAATGAAAGAAAAGAACATAATAGCTATATTTCCACTATAATTATATCACCATGATCACAAGAAGTAATTATCCAGAAAATATACTTTATCTTCATTAGACTAAGAGATTTCCGCAATGCCGAAAGTAATTATAAACCCCTTAAATTAAAACCGAAAAATATTTACTTCAATTAAAATGGAAAAGTAAAAGGAAAATTGTTCCAAAACAAGTTAAGATAGACATCTCTCGTGGAGAGTGTGGCCCGTCAATTACCCACCGAAAGTGTTCTAGAGAATCACTTTTATATTTATCTAACACAATAGATCCACCGTATCTATTTTAGATCTATGTATGAAATATATTTTATTTTATAAGCTTAATTCATATCTGTAAGAAATTATGCTCTCTCTTTTCTTTTTCTTTTTTCTTTTGCAAGCACATCAACAAATTTGCTTTTAATAAACTTATCGACTTCAGCAAATGATAAAAGATAATAAACATAACTATCGGACACTCATGTTCTTACTTTTCTTTGATTTTTGGCCCAAATGACATTAGCACCATTGGTTTTGAGACGGCAACCACCCTCACATTACTAGAAAGCTTTCACCAATTATTTTTCCAACCGGCCCCACCACTCTTCTTTATGGGTTTCAAAGGCCATCATGACCCTCTTTCTTTTCATTGTTCATGTGAAATGCACCGATTACCCATTCACATATGTGAAATGCACCGCCCTTGACTTCTCCGGCTACCCGCCACTAAACTCCGGTTGTCGATGCCCCACCATTGGACACTAGACGCCAACCATGGGGCCCCTGAACTCCGGCTCCTCGCCGCCCATCACGCGCCGCCTGCCGCAAGACACTGAACGCCGGCCGCTAGAGTCTGGTCGCTCGCCGCTAGATGCCGAACGTCAAACGCCGGACTTTGACTCCCCACCCCCTGTCAATCGTCGCCTGCCCGTCGCCGAATGCCGGATGTCAAATGCTTGTCGCTCGCCGTTGAATGCTGACCTTCCACCACCGGCTGTCAATTGGTGATTGCCAGACTCTGGCTCCCTGCCACCCATTGCTAGCCACCAGATGCTAGACACTAGATGTCAAACAACGGCCGCTTGTCGTCGGATGTTGGACACCCATCGCCGGCTGCCAGCCCGTCGCTAGCCACCCATTGCCGCCGCTAGAAATAGACATTTTATTCTACTAGCAAATGAATTTCTATTCCAAAAATAGAAATTTTGAATCATTATTAAACATGTTTCTTTACTTAGAAACTCGTCTATGAAAAATCAATTGAGAAATCAATTGCTTACCAAAAAATTGATTTTTGTTATAAAAATTTTATCATGTGCGCCTTACAGTACTGACGCAGTCAATACGGAACGTCCGCGTGAAGTTTCGTTCACAGAGCCTTATTTCCTCTCGATTGAACTTCTGTGCAGCAAGGGCATCATTGAATTGACAAATCAACGTCTATTGTAAGTCTAACGGTAGGGAACTATTTGGGAGAACATAGCTCTTGAAGTTGCACGCGAAGCTAAAGCTAAGGTTCCTAAAGTCAAGAATTTTGTCTTTCAATATTGTGGGCTTCAATGAATTTTTTGTTCAAGAAATTTTGGCTATTCATTTCCCTCATGGAGCTATAAGTAGAGTAGTGACAGTCTTCAAGCAGTAGATTAACTACCACTGAACATGAGAAAAAATTTATATCGAAAATGACATGGTGCCTGCATCACTGAGATATAGTAAGTAGTGTAGGCCTTTGTTCAAGATCGAGACACTTGAGGCCTTGACGATTGCCGCATGAAGCGAGACGCCCCCATTTATCCTTCCTTTTCCTTTAATTTATATTCGTTAAATATCCTTTCCTTTCTTACCAAAAGAACCTCCTATTCTTGAGAGAGAGAGAGAGAGAGAGAGAGAGATTGCATATTTCCTTGAAGAAATAAAAAGGTCGTGTTTGGGTGCGAAAGAACTACGGCAAGAAGAAAATTGAAAAGAAAAATAGAGAGAGAGAGATAGAGAGGAAAATAAGAAAGAATGGAAGAATATAAAGATGAGGTGTGAATGAGAAGGACGCGTTTAACTTTACGCGGGGAAGGGGATGGGTGTTGGAAGTTTGTTTGTAAAACAAATTAAGTGTTTTAGTGTATTTAAAGAAAAGATTGGATGTGGGCTAGACCCCACCATACCCTCATGTGCGTGTGCTAATAATTGCTCGATTTTGACCCGATTATTAGTCACACTTAACACTTGGCTCTTTCACGCGCCCGCGATTTAATTAGTACTAACCCTCTCGTTTTGTTTTTCCGTACGGTTATCTTATTAACTTTAATTAGTTCAAAGGTTGTTTTTGTTTATTGAGACTTTTTGGAAATTATGAAAATTCGAAATTTTATTTATTAAAAAAACTTTTTATTTTTATTATTTCAATTTTTATTTGTGTCTTTTCAAGACAATTTTTGGAAATAATATTTATTTTGTTTGCAATCTTTCCCGAAAGGTTACACTTGTTCATTTTTTGAACTTCTTTCGAGTAGACACCTTTGTTTATTTGGGCAACCTCTTTCGAAAAGATATATTCATTCACTTTACAATCTTTCACAAAAAATTGACTATTTTCTTTAAGACAGATTTATATATATGTGCGAGTGTGTCAATTTTCCAGATGTATGAATTGAGATCATTTTTTCGAGTTTTCTTTCCAAAACTGCAGCCATTTTTTAATTGTTTCCTGGAGAGACCCTAGAGAAATATCAAAATTGATATATAGTATTTTCATTTTCAAACTTTGTTGTATCCTAAAGGACATTTGTTGGTGACAATTGTTAACTCTGTGGGACAAATAAATCCTTAAAGAAAGTGATATCATGCCTTAAAATCCGACTTGATTGCTCTATTGATTTGAAGCCATATTTTTCTAACTATGTGTGGTGGGGACGGCCACATTGTAAAGTGGTATCCTATCTCAATTAGATTTGAATGAAGAACGACTAGAACCCCTTCATTCACGGTTACCAAGCAATGCATCGCAACATGTAATTACACCCTATACTACATCAGTTGGTGGCCTTTTCTATCATTGTATTTTGTCAATGGAAAAATCGGTCTTTCTATCTCATGAATGGGGGACCTTTGTCGCTTTCCTCATCCGTCCCTACCGCTCTTCTTTCTGAGTCTGCAAAGCCACGAACCTCTCCTTCTTTTTGGCATCAATGTGAAACAGGCCGATTGCCTCCAGCTGTTCAACAGAAAAAAGGAAGAGAGCTTGAAGCACCCACATCAATCAGTACGTTCCCCGAATTGTCCTCCTGAAGTTTTTGTCCTAGTAGTCTTTTATTCACTCTTGTTCAAGTTCCGTAAAGCACGTGCATAAATTGACAAGAGATACCGCAAGACAGAGTTTCTTTCCTAAAGCGGTTAGCTCTTTGTGGCGTGCTCCATGTACGCACCAAGGGCTAACATGCTTCCTTCCAAGGTCCTTACGCGACGAAAATCGAACGGATTCGGCAAGCATGTTAACCGTTTGATTAAGAGAGGAAGCTGTGCACTTTCAGATGCATCCTATAAGCTACTTGCTCAGGTGGTCCAGTTAGGAACATTCTGGGAAAACTATAATCTTTCGTTAAGAATAAGTTCTTTCAAAATCTCAAGCACTAGAGAAAATTTATCATTCATAAAAAGTTACTAATGATGGGAGCCTTGATGTCACTGGCTCTCATAGAGAAATGCAATCTCATTCTCATAGACAAATGCTATCTACTGGCTATAGATAGAACCCTTGTTAATACGAGCAGAATGAGATTGCTTTCATTGGTAAATTAATAACCACAAATATCCCCAAAGGTTATTTAAGGAAAATCACCATCTGACACATGCTTTATTTAAATGATAATCATCGAAAGTTATGCCTTTCAAGGGGTAAAATTGAAATGATTCTTTTATGTCTGTCTTCCAATGTTTTATGTATGTGATTCACACGTTAAATGTTGTATGCTTGTATTTTAATGTACTCGAAAAGAAGGAAATGAATTTGCCAGTTTGTTTAGACAAAATGCAAAATTAGGTGGGTTTCACGCACTGTAGTCAAAATTAACGCAACTTGAAATTTTAAACTTGGTTCTTATCATATTTTCATCACAATGATGAAGACACATTGCAGAGTTGACAGGAAAAGGACCTGCGCAGCGACATCAAATATACTTTAATCTGCTTTTTATCCCGTTAAAGTTACATGAAAGTGACTTTAATATACTTTTATCCTGCTAAAGTTACATCAAATTGACGTCCATCAATATTTTATCCAGCTAAAGTTACAAGTTTCATCAAATTGACATCTATTAATTTTTTTTTTTTTCCAAAGAGTAGATACTAAAAGTTACGTGTGACGGATTGAAGTTTTTGTTTAATGTTTTATTTTGAGCTAACTTCCAAGCTGTCGTTCGGTGGCCATTAAATAATTACCAAAAGAAATAACTGTATCTTCATCATTTGTGTTTTTTGTTGACTGATTTGATCAGTCACATTTGTACCTTTGAAATCGAGGTGAGCACTCAGCACTAGCAGTGGGAGGATCATTTCCTTTTTGACATCTATCTTCTCTCGCAAACCTCGCCTTAATTTCTTCAATTCAATATCTCTTTTATTTTGCGAAATAGTATCTCAAATTGATTAAGAAAATAAAGTATTGCTTTGATTGATTGATGAAGTAACTATTATGTCTACTTAGACATAACTTAGTAATTTATGTTTGGGAGTAAGTTGAGTTAGATGAACCCCCCATTTAGTCAAAATAAGAGTAAAATATAAGGGTACAAAGATTTTCTTAAAAATAATGGGTGCGTATTGAGTATAAAAAGGGGCAATCTCAAGATTGGTCCCCAAGGTTCAATTTGATCGCTGAATTTTAATTTTGTTTAATTTGGTTATTTATTCTTTGAATCGGATCAATTTAATTTCTCTAATTAACTTGGTCATATTGGCACTTGACGTGATAATCCATCTCTATCGGGAGACTCGTGATAGCTAGCCTGATTGGGCTGTCTAGAGCCACATCAGCAAAATCTAGAAATCAAAGGGGAGAGAATTGGGGGAGGGAGAGAGAAGTGGGCGATGGTGCTCGATTCCTAATTTTAAAGCAATATAGATATTAGAGTAAGTTGATCTTACAATTTATTGTTGTATGTATGTGAAGAAGTCAGTTAATTACTTTTCGTTAAAATAAAGTGATGAAGTTCGAAAGAAGAAAATAAAACCTTAATGGACTTGCTTATCTATAAGTTCATGGCATGTGATGTGGTACGAGTACATAAAGATCTTTCAAGACACTTGATGTCTCGGATACATGCTCATATTGATGGTCATGGAATGCTGGGCTTGGACGGTGATGGAGAAGTCAAAGTTCGGTCCCAGCAAGAACGGAAGAAAGGGTGATTTCCAGTTTCATGGTTTTGCACTTCCGCAAATTTTGGGATGATTGTTTACCAAAAAAAAAATTGCGATGATCATATTTTGATTTTTATAAAACAAGAAATATTATTAAAATTTTGGAGGAAAATTCATATAATAGATGAAATAGGCTTGAGCGATATGCAGCGAGATATTTATAATGTACATAATAACCATTCTATTTCTGTTTCAGAACTATCTTTTTGTTCCAGATTTGTTTTGGGAACAAAAATCCATTTTATAATGCAATTTCATTTTTTTTATTTCTCAAAAAAAAAATAGTCCAAAAATAGATTTGAAATAGAATAATAAGTAAAATTTTTATATAATTTTATTTCTAGAACATAACTAAGAAAAACTCTTCTCATCACTTATCATCTCTTCGGGCGGGCTCAATTCAACGGCTACTTTACCTTGCAAACGCCCACTCGTTGCCACTAGTTCCCGGTGCAGCTGTCCGCCACTGTTGGTTGTTGTCCGTTGTTGCTGTCTGTCGTTTGCCATCCACCGCCCGCCGCCTGGGAGAGAGAAATTTTATGTCGTTAGCAAATAAATTTCTATTCCATGAACATAAATTTTGTGTTATTATCAAACACGTACTTTTACTCATAAACTCATCCAGAATAGAAATAGAAAAATCTATTTATGTTCTAGAAATCAATTTATGGTCAAAATGGTTATCATTTACACCCTTATAATTTACTCACATGGAAAACTTCTCCGTTTTCTCCGAAACCGAACGTTGGACATCAAGCCCACTTGGTTTGAATGCTGAATTGTTTGGTTAATTTGACTTTAGTTGGCTCTTGAGATTCGTTTGGCTGCTTGGATGAAATCCTTTGGAAGATAAAACAATCTTCTCTTCCCCGGGGGGTTTATGCCAGTGATATTTTTGGTCAAGTGTAAGGAATGTCCACAATGTCAATCTCTGCAAATCATCAAGGAGGAGTATGCAAAGGTTCTATTAAAAATATGTCTTGAATTTTAGCACGTAAAAGGAGTCCGATTTAAGTAGGTTTTCTAGTTTGATTAAATTTCTTCATTTGAGTGGTTTTTTTAGTTCGAGTAAGTTTCCTAAAGGGGATTTCATATTTTGGATTCAAATCTTTTCTATATAACTAGTTGGTCTTTTTCGTGAATTACATTTAAGAGAAGGTCTAGGTATTCAGGCCTACTTAATCTTATGATAATATTTGTGAATTCTTTTGTGAGATTGAGAAATTATTTTGCGATAAAACGCCGTGTTGGTTATTGGGTGTAATGGGAATCGGGAAATATTGAAAGTATTTTGTGAACTCTGTTAAATCACTTAATTTATAGTGAGATGTTGTGTTTTCCTCGTGGATGAGTCTCACCGATTGAAAAACGTAAATTCGAAATTCAATTTATTTTCTTAAACCTTTGGGTAAAATTTTTAAAGTAATCATTCTGACCTTTTCATGTGCATATTGGGAATCTAGAAACGTATTCAAATTTTGACTAAAAAGTTTGATTGTAAATTGACTAAAAACAATTCCTCAGTTGTTGCCATCTCTTGGCCCTCACTTTATACCCTCGACGTCTGCTCCCAGCTGGCCTTAACAACCACCCCCATTATAAAAAATAAAATGAAAGAAAAGAACATAATAGCCACTATAGTTATATTACCGTGATCACAGGAAATAATTATTCAAGAAGTATACTTAATCTTCATGAGAGTAAAATATTTTCGTAATATTGAAAGTAATCATATGTGTAGTATCGATACTGACCCGCGACACGTGACACGACACGACACGATACGCTGACACGTTGTTTCTCAAAAAACAAAGAATTCCGATACGTTGGGATACGTTGTATATTAAATATATATTTTTATATATACATAATAAATTATCATTTTATGATTATTTCAATCAAATTAATTTGAATCAAATTCATAAATAAATAAATAATTAAAAAAGCTTAGAATGAATTTACACTAAAACATTAATCCGCCATTTATTAATATCATTTATTGTTTCAATTTGACAAATTCAACCATATTTCAATAATTCATAAAACTTGGAGAGAAAACAAGCAATCCATATTCTGGACTCGCATGTTAGATATGTTGGAAGATGAGAAAAAGAAATTAAGGAGTGAATTGTGTATCACGGAAAGTGGGAGTCAGAAGACAAAGAGAATACTAGATTTTTCTTATTTCTCCATTTATTATTTTTATTATTGTGTTTTATTTTCACACACACACACACACATATATTGACATCTTATTTATTGAATTTTTAAAATTGATTTCGATATCGGAATCATGTGTCGGGAACTTATATGTAAAAATTCAAACTCGAGTGTCGAAGAGTGTCGGAAAAGTTGACCAAGTGTCAGATTCTCTGACACGTGTTGACCGAGTGTCGGAGAGTGTCCGAGAGTGTCAAAGAATGTCGGACACGTGTCGAAGTATCCAACACGATACGAAAACTCTTGAAGAGTGTCGGTGCTTCATAGATTATATGCCCCTTGAACTAAAGCTGAAAAATATTTGGTTCAATTAAAGTGGAAAAGTAAATGGAAAAATTTTCAAAACAAATAAGTTAAGATAGACTTCACTCATGGAAAGTGTCACCTATTAGTCACTCATTGAAAGTTGTCGCGACCAAATTTTTGGGTGAACCACCTAGGGTTTGGCTAATGGATTGTTAAACCTAGACTTAACTCGGGCTCTCCCAACCCATACCAATTCGCGATTTAGGTTCAAGTTTTTAACATGTAATTGATTTTTCAATTAGGAGTCGTCACTAATCTATTTTTGGTGGGTCAATTAGAAACCCAAGTAAAGTAACGGGAGGTTTATTTTACTCCTACGAACCAGAGATTTTGGGTATGGGGACTTGATTATGTTAGATTTCTCTAACGCCCTTTCAGTACTTTCTCTTTTATTTTGAAAAAATGTTTGGCAAACAGCTTGAATTAATTTTAATTCACTTCCCTAACATATGAGGCGATCATACAAGTGCGCAAACCACCAATTTAACACCTAGATAAATCAGTGAATAAATTGCAGGACTTACCTTATAGCAACGGAAGTATCTACAATGTTAAATCAGAATTCACATTAATAGTCCTAGATATGATTTATACGCAATTTCTTTTTTTTTTTTCGTTTTCATTTTTTAATAAAAACCATGATTTATGCAATGCATGCTTCTATCCTAACATGAAGTGATATGGCATGGCAATATGACCTCAGCTATATGACATATAAATATATAAGCATGTAGTCTGTCCTAAAGGAAATTATCTAAAACTATAACTAAGTAGAGAATAAAACTAAACATGCAATCCTACCTTAGTATGCAATGACGTACAAAGAATGCCCTAACTCTAAGTTTTCTTTTTTTCCTTTTTCATGAAATTCAAAAGTAAAGAAATGCAACAATTAAATATGCAATCTAAATTAACCAAATGACCTAACGCTAATGACAAGCAATTTCTAACTTAATGAACCTAACAACAATCACTAATTGACGGGCATTTCATGAATCTAATCCCTACATGACATGCGCATGATTTTTTTTTTTGTTTTTTTTATGAAAATTCGTAATTAAAATTACTAAAAAAATAAAAATCTAACTAAAGTGAGATATTATCTATTCTAAATGCCTTTTAAACATGCATTTTAAAAAAATAACTAACCTATCATGCAATCAATTCTAATCTACATGAAATGCAAATGCAATTTTTTTTTTGTATTGTCGGGATAAATGGAGCAATTAAAAGATAAACATTAAATCATCCATGATCATCAAAAATATTATCCACCATTCAAATTGAAATTCAAACTTGATTATCTCGCTAATAAAATCGATAAATTGATCATAAGTCTTAAAGATTGAACCACAAAGTCACGATCTACGATGGCTCGGCCGTGATGAGTGCTGCTCGGTGGGACTCCTTGATTGAACCACAAAGTCACGATCTTCTCTTCAATTCCACGTGGTCTCTCTTGGGGAACTCAGTCAACTTTTCAGCTTTCACACAACAAGAAGAGATAAATTCCACAGCTTCTCTTCCCCTTCTTATTATTACTTCTCCATAGCCGAGAAAATATTGGGTGGTCCGGGACCGCCACGTCAGCGTGGTCCCGGACCACTCATATGGCGCCACATAGGAGGAGGGGGACAAAAGAGAGAAAGAGGAGAGAGAGCGTCAGAAAAGTGGGCCCCGATTTTCGTCCTTTTCCGGCTTCCCCATACACGTGGCGCCGTGTGAGTGGTCTGGGACCACGCTGACGTGGTGGTCCCGGACCACCCAATATTTTTTCCTCCATAGCCTGCGTTTGTCTTCTTCCCTGGCCCCACCAAGCTCCAATTTTTATTTGCTTTCAAAACCAACAAGGGCAAGATTGAGGGACAGTCGGGGCAGGGAGAGATGCTGCTCGGACTTCAAGCTGGCGAGCGGTGGCCACAAAAATCTTGCGTGATTTTCACGTATGTGGAGAAACGATGGCCTTGCTGGATCTAAAAATATGATGATGGTGATTCAGACGATCTTGAGTTGTGCTGGTTTGCTGCGCGAGGAACGTCGGTGTTGGTGAGGAGGTGGTGAACAAAGATTGATGGACATTCGGTGGCCGCGGATCATAGAGTGAACGTGAGGACCTTCCTTGCTTTGGCTCCCAGAATGCTTTTGCTTTTTCTTTTGTCTCTCTCTCCAAGGAACGAAGGAAAAAGAAGAAACCCCCAAAAGCCAGCAAGGTTTTTCTCTTCCTTTTGTTCAATTTATGACCTAGAACACTAAAAAATCCCAAGGAAAGCTTTTCTTCTTTTGTGCTGAATTTTTTTTTGACCTAAAATTCGAGAAAAAGCCCCCCGAACCCTACGCATTTAACCTATTTGTAAGCCACGAATTAGGATTTTAATCTTCCCAAATTGAAATCCACGAAGATTCTTTTTTCCAAACGCAATATTCGTTTTGCCGAACGCAATATTTGCTTTTCACATCTGTCCTATAATTTTTGCCGAACGCAATATTATCCGGTCAATAATTTTTCTCATTACTAGAAGGCATTGGTCAATAATTTTTCTCATCCGGCCCTACCACTCTTCATTCCGAATTTCAAAGGCCATCATGAGAGACGACCACCACCATCACATTACTAGAAGGCATTGGTCAATAATTTTTCTCATCCGGCCCTACCACTCTTCATTCCGAATTTCAAAGGCCATCATGAGCCTCTTCTTTTTAGTGTCAATGTGAAACATCTTGGTCGCCAGTCCAAAAGAAAAAGGCAAAAAGCTTAAAGCACTGACACAATAGTATGTTCCAGAAAATGTCCGCGTGAAGTTTTGTTTAACGGAGCCTTATTTGCTCTGATTGAACTTCTGTGCAGCTTGGGCATTATTTGATCAACAAATCAACGTCTATTGTAAGTCTAAAAGTAGGGAACTATTTGGGAGAATGTAGTTCCTGAATTCGTACGTTAAGCTAAGGATTCCTTTCTCTCCTCATTCCAGCATATTAGGATATGCACTTCCTTCATCACAATGCTTTAGATGGTGCCATCTTAATGCTGTCATGACGATGTCATTAGAAACATATGTTACATGGACCATCTTTGTCTAGCATACATCATCTTAACATACAAATAGAACACAACACTAAACTTCAAGGTAGTCTCGAAAAGCTTTAACTAGGACTCAAACGAATGGGAGATCCAAAAACTGAATGAGATCTTTGATGAAAAAGTCGTAAAAGAAATCCTTGGGAACTCTTGCAATCCGTCCCACATGGCCAAAGCCCATGGAACTGAAACCCTTCCACCCACTTGGCTTGCTAAACCTCTCCATTCCCTATGACAGATTTTATGTCTTGATCTTGAAAACACTTGTAATCCGCCCTTTGAACAGTAATGAAAATCATTTCTTTCCCAAAAATTTTAAAAAACTATCTCCAATTTGATGACGAATTTCTAATCTCTATGTGAGCATAGCTAACACAAAACTCCATGTTGTCAATATAGAGATTGGACTATCTATACTATAAGTAACGGACTAAGATCGGCGGAAATTTGAGCATGTTTATGGGTAAGTTTATCGACTGTGACCCAACTTTTATCCTTGCAACTAAAATGTTCTTGGGGACTCGACATCTGAACAACGAATTGTAAACTCGACCCAACCAAAACATAGAAGAAACTGGTCCAGAACAGCATGGTAAAGCAATTGAATTTGAGGTCACTAGGGTTTGAACTGACGTAACCTTCAAGGTAATATATTACGAACTTAATCACTCCATCCTGTCATGATTTATTAAATATTAATTCCGAGGCTGTGCATGCTCATGCAAAGTAATGTGTATCTTATTCCTAACCATTTTCTCATCGCTCTGCATGCTCCTCGGCACTGGCGTCCCCTTCAGACTGTCGTAAAAATCACGAGTTAGCTTTTCTCTCTCCTCCGCACCACAATTCTCTTTCGCGAGGTGTGTGAACTCACGGCGATAATCCTCTTCGAGTCTCGCTCTCACCTTCGTGTCAATGGAAACGGTGAGATGATGGGCTTCCTCTAATGTGGCACAAACCTGCTCAACTGCCATCTTGATCAACTCTGTTTCCCGCCTATCAAAGAACAATGAAGTGGAGTGCATGAAGTCGAACATTGTTGTAATAGGGATTGATATCACGAAAAACTTAAAATTGATACATATGTGACAAATTTATCCCCAACTAGTTTTTTTAACCACTAAAAGCTTTAAACTAGTGCATTTTTTTACGAATTTATCCTACATTTAGTCACAAACATATGTGTGCTACGTAATGGATAGATAGATTGGTGTTCGCATTGCACGTATGTTAAAATAATTCCAGGCACTTCTATATGGTCTCTTGAAGGATCAATTCCAAAACCATAATCCTTAATAATTGTTGAGGTGTGGTCCATACTTCTCATCAACAGGATATCACGCTTTTATAATTTGAGCCTATATTTTATTAATAGTTTAAGCTTAAATCAGTGGAGTAGATGATACAGCTAATGCTTAATGATTAGATATAGCTATTTGATCTCACTACTACAAAGTCACATCGATTTTCAACATCTGCCAAAGTGTAGCTTACTGAGCTTCAAATCTCTGTTACTCGCAACGTAATTGCTAGGAGCCGTCATGGCTGCAGTACTCAATGTGTCCAAGTCTCTTTGCGCATGTATGACTGAGGAACCTGGGCAAATGGGCTCAGTAACTTAGAGCAGAATGGGCAACGACCTCTAATTAAGCAAAATGATAGCTCAATGTCTATCGGCAATTGACGATTGTAGACGATTGATGTAGAACTATGTGATGCTTATTTGTAATTCAATATGGCCACGCTGGGTATTACAGTTGATGATTGAGAAATGATGGACAATAGGAAAAAGAAAAAGTCGAAGAAAAAAGTTAGCACAAATGATAAGGATCTTGTTTCTCCATCTTTAATCAGCTATAAGCTGAGCAAAATCCTTTTATCAGAATTTGGTGCGATCCCCCTTCTTCCCCAAAGATGGCATCGAGAAAGCAACAGCATGGATCTGGCACAATAGGAGGCAAAGACGTTTGCATTAGCAAGACATCAAAGTTTCAATTCACATAATGGGTAACATCTTTCATCCTTTTTACCTAAGAGTTGAAGAACTTAGGAGGCCCTTTAGCCACCCCATTGTTCTGGGTATCCAGAGGATTGACAGGTTTCTGGAAGCTGACTGTCGGCCCGTAATCCAATAGTCCCGCTAATGGAAAAAAAAAAAAAGTCAAAAATTCATTCTCCTTGTCATAAACTTGAAAAAAAAAAAAAAGATTGCATAGACACTCGGTAATAGTTTGATTTGATACCTTGAGTAGGAAGGAATTATACACCAAGCATATCTCACTGAGCCCTTGAAGATTTGATGACATTCTGCGATTGTATCTTCCAGTACGAAGTTGTCCAGCCAAAAGCTGTCTGCTGGAGTGGACATGACGCCTCCAGGAAGGAGCGCCTGAGCCACCAATTCCAAGAACTCTTTATTCGCTAGTTCAATTGCAGTAGCTCCTGAATTTTTTTACGAATGATTAGCAAGTACTCCTTCTCTTGGAGGTGTTCGAATGTTGCGAATTATTTGAAATAAGTAGATGTATGACCTACCAACCTATGAGATTTCTGTTACGCTGCTAAGTTATTCAATTAATTGGAGGCATACTAGATTTCAAAGAGGGTGGGGGAGGTTATAACTTATAGGCACTCAACAATACCCATGCACGCAAATGCATACAAAATGATCACATCATAAGTTCCTTCAGGAACAGCCTTCAAGAAAGCAACTCCTGCGATGTCGAAATTAAAGTATGTTAAATTAAATAATCTCGCACAACTTATTTATATTTATCAAAGAGTAAGGACTATAGAAGAAAACATATACCATCGTTAATGTAGACATTCACTCGCGGATCCTCGAACCCAACTGCTATTTCAGGGAAGAATTGCTTGTAAACCTGCAACAGGGCACAAGAAGCATATGGATAAACTATGGTCCTCCCGAACCTTAGAATTCATGAACAATGAGAGGCTCAAGCCTGAAATTTTGGAAGGTTTTCGTAGTTTAACTTCGCCTACGTCAATCAATGTTTGGTCGAGTTCGCATATATCAATTTGTTCCACGGATGAGTGACGAGATATTTCCCTCAGAATACCTCCATCTCCCCACCAACAAGCAGCACCTATAAAAATGTCGAGTGAGCACTTTAACAGCATCAGAACTTCAAAGATGAAAGATGTCACACCCCGATCTACAAGAAGAAGGGGCATGACACGGCCGTCCTTTTACCAAAGGACGCAGCCTCAACGTAACCAAAATTTCAACCCGATATCAACATATATACATCCACATATATATATTTGACAAAAAGGGACAATTGGTTACAATATCAGAGTATATCTATAATCCACAAACATCAAAACATAAACCTTCTACAAAGACTAACTTATAAACTTATGAACTATGCATAAGCCATACCCAAAATTTCCACCACAAAAGTCCTCCCCAAACGAACGCTCACGCCTATTCGAGTAGAACCTGAAAAACAAGTAGATGAGAGGAGTGAGCTACCACGGCTCAGTGAGTAACACATTTCTTCTAAGCGAATCGAGAAATCACTATGCACATTTTAAAACACAAACATAACTCACTTTATCATAATACCAATTCATAATTCAATTATCGAAAGCACCAATGGTCAAGTCCATTAGTCAATCTCGTAAAACATGCATCAATGGTTTATTCCATTGATTAATCTCATCAACTCATATCAATGGTCCACTCCATCGACCAAACTCAAATCACACGTCAATGGTCCACTCCATTGACCAATTCATGCTCAAATGTCTAACCATGGTCACGCGTAACGCCTGTGACAAGACGACCAAGATTCCCCCCTTGGCAAGGTCTCCACATATTATTAGCCGGTGGCTCGGCCCACAAGGATATCCTAGAATAGTATGCGTATACCCACACACCCTTTAGGGTCCACAGAGACATTGAGCACCAATCACAATATTCAGTAATCCAACGTCAGAAAAGAAATCATATCACAACTCAAAATTTGATATATATATAAATATCAAAGCATCCTTCGAAGCATTTCAAGATTCTTTCACAAAGAATTTCACAAATCCTTTTTCACACAACCATTCAAATTAACGTCAAAATACCACTCCCTTCGAACCAAAATGTCGCAATATCTCGATCATGTTTTATGCAACGAAATATGCTTTTTGTCAACTCATAGAGTATTTAATCAACCATGTTTCTCAAAAAATGAGTTTAAAATACAAAGAAGAAATAGTGTCACTCACCTGGGGAAAGCCAAAAATCAACTACGACGCTCACACGAACCGACGCATTCGGATTCCTAACAATTAACGGAAAAAATATCAAAAAGCCGAGTAAAAATGATATTCTTATAACGACTCGCCTATATTAGGCCTATTAGTCGATAAACGACACCTACGCGTCCCAAAAGTTCACAATTTAGCATAAACCCATCATTTTCAGCTAGGCGCGACCCATGCGCCAACTTCGTCACGCCATAACTTCCTCCACAAAATTACGTTTCAAGCCGTCTTATAGTCTTTAGAAAGCTCTCTTAACGTACAACAACAGCCCCAACTCAGCCGCCCCAAAACAGTACCTAAAATAACAAAAAAAGAGACTCGAAGCCACTGTTCGCTACAGTACCAGATTGCGCCTCCAACTTAAAAATTCCGTTCCGAACAAACCGCAAGCTCAAATCACGATCCGAAAGATGCTATAGCTTCACAACATCCCAAAGTACCATTTCTAAAAAATTTACAGCTTAACGACTCAAAATTGGGCTTCTCCACACAAATACCCAAGAAATCCGAATTTCAAGCCCTAATTGCGGCAATTGCTTCAAGCAAGTGATTAAAGGCTTCAATTTCTTACCGACCTTGCAAAACACACTTGAGTCGGCTTGATGAGGCGTCCGGGTCACGAGCGCGCAAAATTTTTCCCTTTTTTTTCCTTTCTCTTCTTTCTCTCTTCTCCCCGTTTCTTCCGTTCCCTGTTTCTGCTCGTGCTCCTCTTTCTCTCCCTCTTTCTCTCTTTTTAAAGCTCAGCCGAAGGTTCCACGGTTCTCTTCAGCCTCCCTTTTTTGACTTTTCAAACTCTTTCTTTTCCTTTTATTTTATTAAAGAGCCCATATATTACATTCTCCCCTCCTAAAAAAAATTTCGTCCTCGAAATTTACAGGCACCTCAATCATGAAACAAGCGAGGGTATTTGCGCCTTGCCTCTTCCTCGAGTTCCCAAGTGGCCTCTCTCTCCGTGTGATTTTGCCATTGGATCTTCACATAAGGAATAGTGCGTCGTTGCAACACTTGATCCTTTTTATCGATAATACGAATGGGCTGCTCTTCGTACGTTAAGTTTTCTCTCAACTTCAATGGTGTAAAATCCAATACGTGATCAGGATTTGGCACATATTTCCGTAATAAGGATACATGAAACACATTATGGACTCCGGATAATGCTGGAGGTAAAGCTAGAGGTAAAGCTAGCTTATAAGCAACTTCACCAATCTTTTCTAATATCAAAAATGGTCCCACGTACCTTGGGCTTAATTTACCATGCGTGCCAAATCTCATGACGCCTTTCATAGGAGAAACCTTTAAGAATACATGGTCTCCTACATTAAATTCTACTTTGCGCCTCTTAAGGTCCGCATAACTTTTCTGACGGCTTTGTGCTGTTTTCAAACGCTCACGAATGAGTCTGATTTTCTCTTCTGATTGTTGTATGAATTCAGGGCCGGTTAATCTTTTCTCACCAACATCATCCCAGCAAACAGGAGTTCTACATTTACGCCCATATAAAGCTTCAAAAGGAGCCATTTTAATACTAGAATGATAGATGTTATTATATGAAAACTCTGCCAAGTGTAAATGTTCATCCCACAAACCACCAAAGTCAATAACGCAAGATCGTAGCATATCCTCTAATGTCTGAATAGTTCTTTCTGACTGGCCATCCGTTTGTGGATGAAAAGCTGTGCTAAAGTTGGTTGAGTACCTAACGCCCTTGCAAACTCTTCCAAAGTTGGACACAAACCTGGGATCTCTATCGGAAACAATACTCACTGGAACTCCATGAAGTCTCACTATCTCATTGACGTATCGCTTCGCCATGTCTTCAAGTGAAAGACCAAATCGATAAGACAAAAAGTATGCAGATTTAGTCAATCGATCAACAATCACCCATATGGCATTCTTACCACTAGGCGTCCTCGATAAGCCGACGATGAAATCCATGGTAATATGCTCCCACTTCCATTTAGGTACTTCAAGTGGGTGTAGCTGGCCACCTGGTTTCTGATACTCAATTTTCACTTGCTGGCAAACTAGGCATTGGTCGACAAACTTCACAATATCTTTCTTCATATTGATCCACCAAAAATTTCCTCTCAAATCCCTGTACATCTTGGTGCTCCCCGGATGAATCGAGAATCTAGTGCTATGAGCTTCTTGTAATATCTCCTTTTTCAATTCTGAATCATTGGGAACACATAATCGACCACGAAATCTCAATGACCCATCTACATGGATACTAAAGTCATCTTGTTTCCCAGCTTCTACACCTTCTTTAATCTTCTCCAATTGAGGATCTTTATTTTGTTTAGCCTTGATTCTGTCAACCAATGTCGGTTGTACTCGAAGATTAGCTAATTGAACACCAAGCCGATGGACCAAAACCTCCAGGTCCAGCTTTCTCATATCTTCAAGAATAGGCTTTTGAGAAGTGAGCAATGCTGCCATATTTCCAGAGGATTTGCGACTCAAGGCATCGGCTACCACATTAGCTTTACCTGGATGGTAATTGATGGATAAATCATAATCCTTCAAAAGTTCTAGCCATCTCCTCTGCCTCATGTTAAGTTCTTTTTGAGTAAAAATATATTTCAAACTCTTGTGATCGGTAAAGACTTCACATTTTTCACCATACAAGTAGTGCCGCCATATTTTTAATGCAAACACAACTGCCGCCAACTCTAGATCGTGAGTAGGATAGTTCTTCTCATGAGCCTTCAACTGTCTAGAGGCATATGCCACAACTTTACCATCTTGAATAAGAACACAACCTAAACCTTCCTTAGATGCATCGCAATAAACTGTAAAGCCACCAATTCCTGAAGGCAAAGTTAATATAGGAGCTGACACCAATCGCCTCTTCAACTCTTGGAAACTACATTCACATTGATCTGACCACACAAATTTAACTCCCTTCTGAGTTAGGCGAGTAAGTGGACTGGCAATTTTTGAAAACCCTTCTATAAATCTCCTGTAATAACCTGCCAGCCCAAGAAAACTTCTTACCTCTGTGACATTGGTAGGGCGGTTCCATTGAACAACTGCTTCAACTTTCTTTGGATCAACTGAGATACCATCCTTTGATATTACATGACCCAGGAATTCTATATGATCAAGCTAGAAGGCACACTTACTAAATTTAGCATACAACTTCTTTTCACGCAAAGTTTGTAAAACAACTCTCAAGTGTTGTTCATGTTCTCCCAAACTCCTCGAATACACCAAAATATCATCGATGAATACCACAATAAATCTATCAAGAAATTGCCTGAATACCCTGTTCATCAAATCCATGAAAGCCGCAGGTGCATTCGTTAACCCAAAAGGCATGACAAGGAATTCATAATGCCCATACCTTATTCTGAAAGCGGTCTTTGGCACATCATCAACTTTTATCTTCAACTGATGATACCCAGAACGAAGATCGATCTTAGAAAATACTTGAGCCCCTTGAAGTTGATCAAATAAATCATCTATCCGAGGTAAAGGATATTTATTTTTAATCGTCACCTTGTTAAGTTCTCGATAATCTATGCAAAGTCGCATACTACCGTCTTTCTTCTTCACAAATAGAACAGGAGCTCCCCAAGGCGATACACTAGGCCTAATAAAACCCTTATTCAAAAGCTCTTGCAGTTGAGTCTTCAATTCACTCAATTCAGAAGGTGCCATCCGATATGGGGTCTTAGAGATGGGTGTTGTACCAGGCATTAAATCGATGCAAAACTCTATCTCTCTATTAGGAGGCAAGCCAGGTAAATCTTCAGGAAATACATCAAGAAATTCTCTGACAACATGAACATTTTCTAGCTTTACCGGCTCCTTACTTGTATCTTTTACACAAGCCAAATAACCGTAACAACCATTTCTCAAAAGCTTTCTTGCTTGCATAGCTGAAATTAACCTTGGAAAAGTGCCTTCATAACTTCCCGAAAAAGAGAATTCTGGTTGATTTGGAGGTCGAAAAATAACTTTCTTTGAACAACAATCGACAGTGGCATGATATTTTGATAACCAATCCATCCCTAGAATAACATCGAAATCTCGTATATCTAACTCCACCAAATCCACAAGCAATGGTACATCATCAATTCGCAACAAACAATTCTTGAACACACGATTAGCAATCAAGAAATCACCAGTGGGAGTATCGATACACAATTCATAATTTAGAAGCTCGGGCAACATATCAATTTTCCTTGCAAAGTCAATGGAAGTAAAGGAATGCGTGGCACCGGGATCAAACAATGCATAAGCAAGTTGTGAGGCAATAGAAATATTACCTGCAACAACTGTATTAGAAGCCGCTGCATCCTCTCCTGTCATCGTAAAAACTTTCCCAGTCATCCTTTGCCTTTGTTGGCCTTCTTGTGGCTTATCAACTGGAGGTGCGGTCTTCCTCATAGAACAATTATAGGCTCGATGTCCAGGTTGTCCACATACAAAACATACTCTACTATCTCCAGGGGCATTCTTCTGTGTTGGACAATCACGTGCCATATGTCCCATTTTTCCACAAGTGAAACATGTTCCTCTCTTGCGGTAACAAGGACCGGTATGTCGTTTCCCACATGTAGTACAAGGGCCTGGATTATTCTGAATTCTGGGCTTTCTTGGCTGATTAAAAGCTTTCCTCTTTCCGCTGCCACCGACGCCGTTATCTTGATAGTCAGTGAATCTCAACTTCTTATGCTGAGGTACGCCTTGCACATCTCGCTCCAAAATCTTTTGTTCCACTCTGATCGCTCGTTCCAGCACGTCTTTATAAGATGTCAATGCTAGAGGTGTGAGTGCCGAACCAATTTCATACCGGAGCCCCCTCTGAAAGTGATCAGCTTTATCTTGCTCATTAGACACATATTGCTCAGCAAATCTACTCATCTGATTAAAGCGGGCTGCATACTCCAAAACCATGGAGTCGCCTTGAGATATGTGTATAAAATCACTCTTCATTTTTGTCTGAAATGACATTGGGAAGAATTGGGCATTGAAAGCCTGCTTAAAGTCCTCCCAAGCTATAGCACCACCGCTATCTCCGAGAGCTGGCCTCATTCCCTCCCACCAATGCTCTACCTCGCCTTCTAAGTATCGAGAAGCAAAAATAACCTTCTTATCTTCGGGAACACCTTCAGCTTCAAAGATCCCTTCAATCTTTCTAGTCCACTACTCAGCTGCAAGAGGATCAGCTTTCCCATCATAAGTGGGTGGTTTCGCCTTTCTGAATTGCACAAAGGTGTATGAGCCAGTTGCTCCATCTCCACTTAATTCCTTTGCTTGACGATACCAATGAATCATAGCTTGCTCAAAGTCACTTGGGGGAAACGACCGTTGGTTAACTTCCTTGACTTCATGCAAGTTAGGACTTTCATCACGCCGATCCTCCCGTCTCCTCCTTAGAGACGCACCTCCAGAAGCTTGAGGTGTGTCTCTAGCATCAGGGGCTACAACTTGCTTGCCTTTACTATTTCTACGAAGCGAAGCAAGTGTCTCCGAGTCACGCATGATCACCTAAATCCAAGAACGGAGCTACAACTTAATATCTAAAAGGCTAAAGCATTAAAAAAAATCTATCACACAATCTCACATCGTCCCACATCTACCTAAACAAATCAAAACCTAAGCTCTGATACCAACAAATGTCACACCCTGATCTACAAGAAGAAGGGGCATGACACGGCCGTCCTTTTACCAAAGGACGCAGCCTCAACGTAACCAAAATTTCAACCCGATATCAACATATATACATCCACATATATATATATTTGACAAAAAGGGACAATTGGTTACAATATCGAGTATATCTATAATCCACAAACATCAAAACATAAACCTTCTACAAAGACTAACTTATAAACTTATGAACTATGCATAAGCCATACCCAAAATTTCCACCACAAAAGTCCTCCACAAACGAACGCTCACGCCTATTCGTGACTCGCTGAAGAACCTGAAAAACAAGTAGATGAGAGGAGTGAGCTACCACGGCTCAGTGAGTAACACATTTCTTCTAAGCGGATCGAGAAATCACTATGCACATTTTAAAACACAAACATAACTCACTTTATCATAATACCAATTCATAATTCAATTATCGAAAGCACCAATGGTCAAGTCCATTAGTCAATCTCGTAAAACATGCATCAATGGTCTATTCCATTGATTAATCTCATCAACTCATATCGATGGTCCACTCCATCGACCAAACTCAAATCACACGTCAATGGTCCACTCCATTGACCAATTCATGCTCAAATGTCTAACCATGGTCACGCGTAACGCCCGTGACAAGACGACCAAGATTCCCCCCTTGGCAAAGTCTCCACATATTATTAGCCGGTGGCTCGGCCCACAGGGATATCCTAGAATAGTATGCGCATACCCACACACCCTTTAGGGTCCACAGAGACATTGAGCACCAATTGTTGGAGAAATCCTCGTGAAGAGTTTTGAAGTTGACAAAACGTTTCCGTCAGTCTAGTCTGAAGGTCCGCTGACTACGTTAGTTAAAGTCTCGAAGACTTCCCGGACAGCCGACTCAAGACTCAAAGTCTATCCTCATTGACAGCCTCGATCCGTTGAAGAAAGGTTATCCCGAACTGGATGTTTTGTTCAGAATTTAACTCATCATCTGGAGAAGATCTCGTGGCTGGAGAAGACGTGTCGTAATCCTTTGATTGATCAAGTTTGATTCAATGACTGAAGATTCGATGATTGTCTAAATATTATTGGAATGTTCTGCTTATGGAAACCGAGATTCTGATTGTATGGGCGAACATGATTGATGGGCTATCAACACGTTCCTTTAATAGCTCGAACGATCTTCCTAATTGATTCCGTCCAACGGGTAGATTGGAGGAATTCCTTTGGAAAGTGCCAACGGGTATGATGGCATAAAGGAGTATATAAGGAAGACGTTCTTAGTTGTTTGAGTAGTGCGTGATAGAAAAATTCCAAAGTCTGAAGCTCCTATTTGTTTAGATAAATCCTTTGAGCGAATACTTGTATACAAAAGAGAGTCTATATTTGTGAGAGACCTTGAGGAGGTGTGGCAAGACATCTACACTGTGGAATCAAGGCAAAGTCTGTGCTGTAACTACTCTTTTGATCATAGTGAAATCCAGCCGGTGGGCTGTCACAAGCGGAAGAATGGACGTAGGCTTGGAAAAACTGAACCACTATAAATCCTGTGTTCCAATTTCTCTCTTTCTACCTTGATCGTATTTCAATTTGTTAAGAATTGCTTCCGTATATCGATAAATTGTTTGTGCGCCTATTCACCCCCCCTCTAGGTGTTTATACTAGCAATATCACCAATCACAATATTCAAGAATCCAACGTCAGAAAAGAAATCATATCACAACTCAAAATTTGATATATATAAATATCAAAGCATCCTTCGAAGCATTTCAAGATTCTTTCACAAAGAATTTCACAAATCCTTTTTCACACAACCATTCAAATTAACGTCAAAATACAACTCCCTTCGAACCAAAAATGTCAGTAATATCTCGATCCTGTTTTATGCAACGAAATATGCTTTTTGTCAACTCATAGAGTATTTAATCAACCATGTTTTTCAAAACATGAGTTTAAAATACAAAGAAGAAATAGTGTCACTCACCTGGGGAAAGCCAAAAATCAACTACGACGCTCACACGAACCGATGCATTCGGATTCCTAACAATTAACGGAAAAAATATCAAAAAGCCGAGTAAAAATGATATTCTTATAACAACTCGCCTATACTAGGCCTATTAGTCGATAAACGACACCTACGCGTCCCAAAGTTCACAATTTAGCATAAACCCATCATTTTCAGCTAGGCGCGACCCATGCGCCAACTTCGTCACGCCATAACTTCCTCCACAAAATTACGTTTCAAGCCGTCTTATAGTCTTTAGAAAGCTCTCTTAACGTACAACAACAACCCCAACTCAGCCGCCCCAAAACAGTGCCTAAAATAACAAAAAAAGAGACTCAAGCCACTGTTCGCTACAGTACCAGATTGCGCTTCAACTTAAAAATTCCGTTCCGAACAAACCGCAAGCTCAAATCACGATCCGAAAGATGCTATAGCTTCCCAAAGTACCATTTCTAAAAATTTACAGCTTAACGACTCAAAAATTGGGCTTCTCCACACAAATACCCAAGAAATCCGAATTTCAAGCCCTAATTGCGGCAATTGCTTCAAGCAAGTGATTAAAGGCTTCAATTTCTTACCAGCCTTGCAAAACACACTTGAGTCGGCTTGATGAGGCGTCCGGGTCATGAGCGCGCCAAAATTTTTCCCTTTTTTTCCTTTCTCTTCTTTCTCTCTTCTCCCCTGTTTCTTCCGTTCCCTGTTTCTGCTCGTGCTCCTCTTTCTCTCCCTCTTTCTCTCTTTTTTAAAGCTCAGCCGAAGGTTCCACGGTTCTCTTCAGCCACCCTTTTTGACTTTTCAAACTCTTTCTTTTCCTTTTATTTTATTAAAGAGCCCATATATTACAAAAGAAGCTGAAAGAAATAGAGAGAGAGAGACCACCTTCTTCGGGTTCGGGATTGAGCAGAGGGGAAGATGTGTGAGCATCTCTTGGTAAACAAACTCATCCTTCTCCGTCAGTTGGACTTGACCATCCAGAATTGCCACTTCGCCATGCTTTGCTGACTATGAACAAGCAATTATATATCAAAAGCCACAAGATATCTCTCCACTTGTCGCGAGCGAGAATACCATCCAAGACGCTGTCAATCTCGACTAACTGGTTGTTGAAATAGTTTCTTAAGCAGGGGAAGTATCAAACCGAAGCCAATCTGATGTTTCATGTGATCTACTTACTGATTTTGGAAATTTAATGATTGGTTAAAACAATCTTCCCCAAGAAAATCTTATTTGAGGTGGTGGTACATATGCAGAGTTTTTGTAAGCTCATCGACCTTCATGATTCATTAGGATCCAATCCGTATCTTAAATACTATTAGCGTAGCCATTGCTATGTCACATGTACTTCTGGTGTAAAATTGGAGAGTGATCATGGAAGGTAAGAAGTCACCTGGAAAACAAGAAGCTCCTGATATTCGGACTTTCCATGGAACAATACCTTGTCCACCTCAAAGAAGCATAGCTCGCCTTCAAAATGAAAAATCACGACTATCATGTTTCGACTGTGTCGAAAATATCTGTATTTGATTCATAATATTAGTCTTGATGTGTGGTGATATTGTTTAAGCAGTCCATGCATGAGTTTTATTAAGTAAACAAACCAGTCTCTGGTGATGTGTTAGACTTCTTCTCTCTTCTGGTTAGGTGAGATTACATATCAATCTAGACATCAATCAAACAATTTACAGTTACCTCCTACGATGCAGCAAAGCACTTGCAAATTGAAATAGGTCATAATTGTATCTCCAAGATTTTGCCGTTATCTAGACAAAGTACTAGGTAACTTGACCAAGGTCGAAAAGAGAGAAAAAAAATGCCGAAATCGATTTGGAGTGGTGAATCACATGCCCAACATAGATGCTAAGTTCCATCGCCAATCCCAAATTGGGACCATATGTTTCCACCACGTAACAGTATATATCGTGTGATATCTTGACTCAATTATTGCAACATACCAGGCCATCTAGGAGAAATCACAGGATACCATTCTATTTTATTGTTTAAGCCCATTGCCCTGATCTGATCAACCATTTTATCAGCCATTTTAACACTCTCAGTGTAAATGTGTGTGATTCCTTCACAGTAGCATTCGTGGCGAGTACCTATTTATCTTCCAAGGGGGTTGGGCGAGCTAGCCTTTGGCAGTAGCTTTTCGTTTGGTACGCATTGTGCGTCCATTTGACAAGTTTTGGCAAGCTAGGAACCTAGAAGCTCTCGTTTGCTCTACTCTGGAATATGGTATGAGTAGCAAGTATAATTGAGATAGTTTAGTACCCTATTGATAGACTGCAGGGTCTGGAGTGAAGAAGGCGAACACACTCGCCACTCGGACGGTCCATTATTAGGGGTTGGTGATACATATGATCCTCTTTTACGTATTTTGGAATGTTGAACAAATTATCAGAGTGTGCAATGTAGGATAGGATCTACTTGTATCACGGAGAGCGGTCTTTGGTCAATTTGATCATGCTGATTTGTCGCAACAAATAGAATCTTGCTGAGTTGGCGAAAATGGTGGGTAGTCCAAATTATGCAAATTCACTACAATTAGAACTCTCCCTTTAAAATGCACAGGAGTTATAATTTCCACAGACGATCGTCTAGCCATATTGAAACATGTTCATGTGACAGTTATCTGAACTCACTTTGATTTCATGTGTTCATTTTGGAAATTGATTTCCCTGAACGTTCAATAATCATATGAACTCAAGTTACAGCCTTCAACTCTCAAATGAGCCATGTCACGCCCTGAATCTCGAGCGCGCGCACATCCCTCTGCGGTCAATACAAATGCGATGTTCCCAGGACGCGTCGCCGACCCATTCATTTTGAAAGCACATGCGGAAGCGAAACAAATACCTCTGACAACAAATAGCATAGGATAGGAAAGCATGGCACATTTCACAAAAGCCAACTTTTATAAATAATAGGTTTAGATACAAAAAGAGTCTGGTCAAAAGTCTATAAGAATGTTGGCTCTCAAAAAGGAATTGTCCTACAACATACTAGTTGAACACAAACGCTGATCCTTCAGACTCCACCTCCACTGACTGCGGGACTTCGGTCCTCCACGACCACCTTCTAAGGACTTGAAAATGATTATACAATAACCAGTGAGACAATGTCTCAGCAAGTCCCCTCCCTAAACCCTTATTAGGAAGGAAATAGGCCTCATGGCGATCTAGTCACACAACCACACAATGAGAACAGAGGACTTACCTCGCCTCAGTTCCTTCCTGCACGTCAGCATAGTTCATATCACAAATGCATCTAATTAATGCACATAACAATTGAAACGCCTCAACAACTCAATAAATCACAGGGGTCCCGATTATAAGTTCAAACTGTTATGACACGTCCCATACTATGCCACACAGTTTTGTCTCATAATCAGGTATATCAAACTCAGACAATCATACGTTCCAATTGTTAATTAAGCCACTCAAGGCACAGCCGACTCCCATGTTCGGCTGTCTACTGGCATAGCCGGGCATCGTCTCTTCCCCATTGAACACTGTTGCGTCTCATAGACGGCTTTCTCGAGGGAGCATAGGTTCAAAATCTACTGCGACCCGATACCCTAATGCATGGGTAACCCGAAAAGGGATTTAGTAACGTCCAGCGTAAACGCCAGAACGGGTTCTCATTAACCAACACACGACCACTCAATTTTGGCCCAAGACACCGTGCATTGCACACAAATGCCTCAATTAAAGTAGTGATCCTGGTCTATTTTCTTCGTATTAAAAACATCCCGGAAAATAGTCGTGTGTGGGTATACGATCAAATCAAACCAGAAAAATTAATACCTTTCCTTTTCAAACCCCACTATTTGGTATATGTCAAAACCCGACACTCAGGATTTTCAGAATAAAAGCCATATTTTCACAATCATCACTCAATTTGCACAATCCATCCATCAAATGCATAATTTGAGCACACCATAGCGATCGGCAAGACGAAATTCGATCACCAAAAATTATCCGGTCTACTTTCCGAAAAATAATAAATAATTAAATATATTACGAAATTAAATAAATAAATAATATATTACATTAATATAGTTTAATAAAATAATATTTATAAATTCGAAATAATTAATTAATTTAATATAATTAATTAAGGGCCTAATCAAGATTACACTAATTTAATCACCTAATTAGACTTAATTAATTATCCATTAAACTAATCACACCCCTTAATCTAATTAACAATTAACTAAACTAATCTAACCACCCAACCATAGTTAGCTTAATCTAAATACCCATTAAGCATAATTAACCTCCTAAGCAATGTTTAGTAAGTAAACTCACCGAATTTGCGAGCTGGTGAGTCCACGGCGACGACAACGCCAAGGCGGCGACAAACCTCCAAGCGGCGACACCAACCAAGGCCCGGAAGTGACCTAAAACAGGCCTGGAAGCTTCAAAGCCCTTGTTGGCTTTTCGGTTCTACTTTGAACCGAGCAAGCTGGAACCAACGGCTAAAACAACAAGGAAAGAGGACCGGTGGCTGTAGTGGGCTTGGACAACGGCGTACGACGGTGGTGGCGAGCTCCGGCGATCGCCACGACGATCCAAGGCAGTCCCGAGGTTGGAATAGCAACCACAAAACTCGGATTCCCACTGAAACACCTACAAACTGGATTGCCGGAGGAGAAACGGAGATGGGCGGCTGATCGGAGCTCCGGCGAGGGGTTGGTCGGCAACCGGCGGCACATGGGGGTCAAGGGGGAGTTGCTGGTGGCTGGGATGGGTGGAGGAAGGGTCGGAATGGAAGAAAACATGTTGTAAAGGCGAAATCGGGCGGACTCCAAGCGGTCCGGTGAGCGGCGGCTTCTCGCTGGCGGACGGGTCGGCTGGCAAATCATTCTAGCGAGCGGCGAGGTGCTACTATACAGATTGGATGTGCTGAAGACGATGGTGGGTGAAATGTAGGCTGATTCACATGGGAAGACAACTTTTAACTGGGGTTTTTGGAGAAAGATCAGCTGGAGCAAAACAAGGCCAAGCGGTTAGACTACCGCTGGCTTCTGGCCGACCGGTGGCTCAACCGGCGGCTTCGACCGGCAAACGGCCAAGTCCTCCCATACAGTCTAGACCTTGTGAGCACAATGGTGGGTGGCACAGGAGCTAATTCGTCCGAGAAGCTAACAATCAACTAAGATCTTTAGAGGAAGGTCTACTAGAGCAAAACTGGAGAAGAAGGAAAACAAGGAGAGAGAGGTCGAACGAGAGAGGAACAAAGGAGGTGAGAGAGAGAGTGACGTGAGGGTAGAAAGTCAAGCCCCAAATCCCCATGCAAGTCACCTCATCTTCTCTCTCTTCCTTTGCTCTTATCCACACACTTTTAGGGGCAAAATAGTCATTTCCACATTGCACAAATTACCAATCTATCCTTGGGCCGAAATTGATGGGCAGGCCTAAGAAATGGGCTTGGGAATTAGTTGGGCTCAAATGGGCTTAAGGTTAAGTAATGGGCTTGGAAGATGAATAGTGGATTAAGCCCAATGGGCTCACTTGTTTGCTTTGGGCCCATCATGGGCTGTCCCACCCTAGGCCTAAGGCCCACGCTTGCCTAGCCCGGCCCATGTCTTCATGGGCTCGTTTCTTCGGTCTAAAAATCCATTTTCTACATACTCGGCTTAACTTTGATTTTTTGTCGAAAATCTCGGTTTGTAGAAAAAATCTTTTGAGGATGATTTGACATTCCTAAAATGACTTGTGACATGACAGAACTTTCAATTTATGAAATCAGGCGGTTAATTTCAATCTGACGTGACTTTAGCGCGTCCTAATCTACAATGTAGCTTTTAAGAATTTTTGGTGCATTTGACCTATGGTTGATTATTTTCAAGCCACAATGTACATCTTCGACATATTGACGACTCTCGGTTGTTGTGGAAATCTCGAGATTTCAAATACGGACACAGGGTACAGAAAGACAGAATAATCAGTCTAGTGTCGTTCAACGAGAATTTTACAATTAGGTGGAATCATCCACACACTGGTAACATATCTCAATTGAATCGACATATCTCTTATCTCTGATTGATTTTGACATTGCCGTATTGACCCTTGCAGATTAGCACGGTCGAACAGTCGATTCCTAGTCGAATTCTTAAATCTATTGCGTTAAAATTCCTTAACAGCTTCTCCTAATAGATTAGTTAACTCGTGAGTGGCAAACTCAGAGAAAAAGGCTATAGGCGCGTCGATGAAAAGCTCGACTCATTCAATTGAAAACAAAAGTGGAAAATCGGGATGTCACAAGCCAAATCAACAAAAATAGGATTCCTTTCTTTTTTTATTTTTGTCCCCTTCGGCCGAATTGCCTAAATATCTCCCATTTTAATTTTAACTGGTTATACAATGGCTGCATCTTCATTGAAATAAGCTATTTATCACTAGGTCGGATGCAACTGAAGACTGGAATTGTGGGAATCTTCAATTCAGTTTCTCAAACCATTGAATGGATTAGATAAATCCTAAAATTCACATGGTGAGGCTTTTTCCTCTCGGCATAAGCTTTTCAGCTTGAGCTCTGCTTGAATGACCATGAGTAGTGTTAAGTATGGCATGACCAATTTACAAAATTGTTTTAAGTTACCCAAGTAAGCCATGTATGAGTAGTTGAGCAAGCATGTCACTTTGTAAACCAAATCTTGGAACCACTTTTATTTTTCTCTAGCATTAGTCAACGGTTATATTTACTTCTGCAGTTTGCATCCCAAACGGCGTGGACACTACAGAAAATGAATCAACAGCTTGTGTGTATCAGTAAATTCTTAGAAGAATTAATCGGAAAATTCAATTTCCTTATCTTTCTGTATACATGGAAGAAACCCATAACCGATGCTCTGTTTCCTCTGTTACCCCTGTTTCAAGCAAATCAAACTTCGAATATGAGACTAGGAAAGTTGTTGTATTGGCACATGCCTGTCATTTCTATCTTGGCGAGGAAGACATACTCTGGTTGATGAACCATAATGCCTGATTTACTAAGATCAAAACGGAGATCCCTCTAAAACATCGAGTCAGTTTTCATGTAAATTTTCTGGAATGCATAACTAAAAGAAAGTAACAATGGAAAAATATGTAATAGGACACAACAGGAAATTGATATGCCACTAGCCTATACACAGCCATTTTATCACAAAAGCTAGGAACTGTAGGTGGGACGTAGATCTTCGTTAGTCCAAGTGAAAGAAACAGCACAACAGATATCCTAAGGCAAATTAGCCTTGAAAGCAATCTTTGGGAAATCTTTGGGAAATGTCGTAGAAGAAACTAAATGACAACTGACATATGATGTCAGAGAGAGGAGAGAAAAAGCTACTGTTAGACAATAGATGTCAGATTAGATAGGATTGGAGGAACGGGTAAAAACAGAATTAACTTATCGAATAAGATAACTGCGGGAGAAAAAAAGAAGAGATATCAAACTCTGCAATAACTCCAATCAATCGTTGACAAATGTAATCTTAGACCCTTGCAACACACGGGCATCTTGCTATGGAAATACTCAGATGGTATGGCCAGTAAGTAATTCTTGGAATCAATTAAACCCAGAGGTTGCCTTGGGATTTATGAAATTTTACTTCCATGCTCTAGTTGAGAACATGGGTCTGCCGCAGCTCTGTGAGTTCATGCAACTTTCCTGTCACGAAGGCTGGTTATTCACGCATCTTTATTGCTAAGGAAACTATCGATCATCTGAGTTCAGCAATCAGTTTCCTTTTATGTCTCACCTACTTGAGCCCTCTTTCATCTAT